>NW_027253051.1:0-18397 GCF_044704955.1 Pristiophorus japonicus | reverse complement strand
GGAGGATGTCGGGGAGGGGGGGGAGGATGTCGGGGAGTGGGGGGGGGAGAGAGTGTCGGGGGAGTGGGGGGGGTGGGTGGTGTCTGGGATGGGGGGAGGATGTTGGGGGGGGTGGGTGTCTGGGATGGGGGGAGGATGTTGGGGGGGGAAGGATGTCGGGGAAGGGGGGAGAGGGTGTCGGGGAGAGGAGGGTGTCGGGGGAGGGTGTCGGGGAGGGGGGAGAGGGTGTCGGGGAGGGGGGGGAGAGGGTGTCGGGGAGGGGAGGGTGTCGGGTGCGGGGGAGGGTGTCGGGGAGGGTGTCGGGGAGGGGGGGTGTCGGGGAGCGGGGGGAGGGTGTCGGGGAGTGGGGGGGGAGGGTGTCGGGGAGTGGGGGGGTGGGTGTCTGGGATGGGGGGAGGATGTTGGGGGAGGAAGGATGTCGGGGAGGGGGGGGTGGGTGTTGGGGGTGGGGGGAGGGTGTCGGGGAGCGGGGGGAGGGTGTCGGGGAGCGGGGGGGGAGGGTGTCGGGGAGGGGGGGGGAGGGTGTCGGGGAGGGGGGGGGAGGGTGTCGGGGAGGGGGGGGAGGGTGTTGTGGAGCGGGGGGAGGGGTGTCGGGGAGCGGGGGGAGGATGTCGGGGAGGGTGGGGGGAGGGTGTCGTGGAGCGGGGGGAGGGAGTCGGGGGGTGGGGGGAGGGTGTCGGGGAGTAGGGGGGAGGGTGTCGGGGAGGAATGGGGGAGGGTGTCGGGGCATGGGGCGGGGGACGCTGTCATGGAGGGGGTGGAGACTGTCGGGGAGGGGTGTGTCGGTGATTGGGAGGGGCAAGGCTGTTGGGGATTGGGAGGGGGGAGGTCTGTCGGGGACGGGGGGGAGGCTGTCGGGGAGGGGGGGTGTCGGGCAGGGGGGGAGACGGTTTCGGGCAGGGGGGGAGGCTGTTCGGGCGGGGGGGGAGGCTGTTCGGGAGGGGGGGAGGCTGTTCGGGAGGGGGGGGAGGCTGTTCGGGAGGAGGGGGGAGGCTGTCGGGGAGGGGGGGAGCTGTCGGGAGGGGGGGGAGGGCTGTTCGGGAGTGGGGGAGGCTGTCGGAGTGGGGGGGAGGCTGTCGGAGAGGGAGGGGGGAGGCTGTCGGGGAGGGGAGGGGGGCTGTCGGGGAGGGGTGTGTCGGGGGTGGGGGGAAGGCTGTCGGGGGAGGAGGGGGTTTCGGGGAGGGGGGGAGTCTGTCGGGGAGGGAGTTTGTCGGGGCGGGGGGGGGGAGGCTGTCGGGGGAGGATGGGTTGTCGGGGCGGGGGGGGAGGCTGTCGGTGAGGGGGAGGGTGCGGAGGGGGGAGGGTGTCGGGGAGGGGGAGGGTGTCGGGGATGGGGGGAGGGTGTCGGGGATGGGGGAGGGTGTCGGGGATGGGGGAGGGTGTCGGGGATGGGGAGAGGGTGTCGGGGATGGGGAGAGGGTGTCGGGGATGGGGGAGGGTGTCGGGGATGGGGGAGGGTGTCGGGGATGGGGGAGGTTGTCAGGGATGGGGGGGGCGATGGGGGGGGGGGAGGCTGTCGGGGATGGTGGGGGGAGGCTGTTGGGGATGGGGGGGAGGGTGTCGGGGATGGGGGGAGGGTGTCGGGGATGGGGGGAGGGTGTCGGGGATGGGGGGAGGGTGTCGGGGATGGGGGGAGGGTGTCGGGGAGGGGCGGGGAGGGTGTCGGGGAGGGGGGGAGAGGGTGTCGGGAGAGGGGGGGGCGTCGGGGAGCGGGGGGAGGGTGTCGGGGAGTGGGGGGGGGTGGGTGTCGGGGAGGGGGGGTGTCGGGGAGGGGGGGTGTCGGGGAGGGGGGTGTCGGGGAGCGGGGGGAGGGTGTCGGGTAGTGGGGGGGAGGGTGTCGGGGAGGGGGGGAGAGGGTGTCGGGGAGGGGGGGGGCGTCGGGGAGCGGGAGCGGGGGGAGGGTGTCGGGGAGTGGGGGGGGTGGGTGTCGGGGAGGGGGGGGAGGATGTCGGGGGGGGAGCATGTCGGGGAGGTGGGGTGTCGGGGATGGGTGGAGGCTGTCGGGGAGGGGCGGGGAGTGTGTCGGAGATTGCGAGAGGGGAGGGTGCCGGGGATTCGGGAGGGGGAAGGCTGTCGGGGAGGGGGTTGTCGGGGAGGGGGTGCGTGTCGGGGAGGGGGTGCGTGTCGGGGAGGGGGTGCGTGTCGGGGAGGGGGTGCGTGTCGGGGAGGAGGTGCGTGTCGGGGAGGGGGTGCGTGTCGGGGAGGGGGTGCGTGTCGGGGAGGAGGTGCGTGTCGGGGAGGGGGTGCGTGTCGGGGAGGGGGTGCGTGTCGGGGAGGGGGTGCGTGTCGGGGAGGGTGTGCGTGTCGGGGAGGGGGTGCGTGTCGGGGGGGGTGTCAGGGAAGGGGGGGGTGTCGGGGAAGTGGGGTGTGTCGGGGAAGGGGGGGAAGGGTGTCGGGGATGGCGGGAGGGTCTCGGGGATGGGGGGAGGGTGTCGGGGATGGGGGGAGGGGTGTCGGGGATGGGGGGAGGGTGTCGGGGAGGGGGGGAGGATGTCGGGGAGGGGGGAGCGTGTCGCGGAGGGTGTCGGGGAGTGGGGAGGGAGGGTGTCGGGGAGTGGGGGGGGGAGGGTGTCGGGGAGGGGGGGAGGGTGTCGGGGTATGGGGGGGGAGGGTGTCGGGGATGGGGGGAGTGTGTCGGGGATGGGGGGAGGGTGTCGGGGATGGGGGAGGGTGTCGTGGATGGGGGAGGGTGTCGGGGATGGGGGAGGGTGTCGGGGATGGGGGAGGTTGTCAGGGATGGGGGGGGCGATGGGGGGGGGGGAGGCTGTCGGGGATGGTGGGGGAGACTGTCGGGGATGGTGTGTGTCGGGGAGGGGGTGTTTTGGGGAGGGGGGGTGTCGGGGAGGGGGGTGTCGGGGAGGGGGGTGTCGGGGAGGGGGGTGTCGGGGAGGGGGGGGTGTCGGGGAGGGGGGGTGTCGTGGAGGGGGGGTGTCGGGGAGGGGGGGTGTCGGGGAGGGGTGAGGGTGTCGGGGAGGGGTGGGGGTGTCGGGGAGGGGGGGTGTCGGGGAGGGGGGGTGTCGGGGAGCGGGGGGAGGGTGTCGGGTAGTGGGGGGAGGGTGTCGGGGAGGGGGGGGAGAGGGTGTCGGGGAGGGGGGGGCGTCGGGGAGCGGGGGGAGGGTGTCGGGGAGTGGGGGGGGTGGGTGTCGGGGAGGGGGGGGAGGATGTCGGGGGGGGAGCATGTCGGGGAGGGGGGGTGTCGGGGAGGTGGGGTGTCGGGGAGTGGGTGGGGAGGTTGTCGGGGAGTGGGGGGGAGGGTGTCGGGGAGTGGGGGGGGGAGGGTGTCGGGGAGGGGGGGAGGGTGTCGGGGTATGGGGGGGGAGGGTGTCGGGGTATGGGGGGGGAGGGTGTCGGGGATGGGGGGGGAGTGTGTCGCGGATGGGGGGAGGGTGTCGGGGATGGGGGAGGGTGTCGTGGATGGGGGAGGGTGTCGGGGATGGGGGAGGGTGTCGGGGATGGGGGAGGTTGTCAGGGATGGGGGGGGCGATGGGGGGGGGGAGGCTGTCGGGGATGGTGGGGGAGGCTGTCGGGGATGGTGGGAGGCTGTCGGGGATGGGGGGAGGCTGTCGGGGATGGGGGGAGGCTGTCGGGGATGGGGGGAGGCTGTCGGGGATGGGGGGAGGCTGTCGGGGATGGGGGGTGTTGGGGAGGGGGGGTGTCGGGGAGGGGGGGTGTCGGGGTGTCGGATAGAGGGGGTGTCGGATAGGGGGGTGTTGGGGAGGGGGTGTGTCGGGGAGGGGGGGTGTCGGGGTGTCGGGGAGGGGGGGTGTCAGGGAGGGGGGGTGTCGGGAAGGGGGGTGTCGGGGAGGGGGGGTGTCGGGGAGGGGGGGTGTCGGGGAGGGGGGGTGTCGGGGAGCGGGGGTGTCGGGGAGGGGGGGTGTAGGGGAAGGGGGGTGTCGGGGAAGGGGGGTGTCGGGGAGGGGGGGTGTCGGGGAGGGGGGCTGTCGGGGAGCGGGGGTGTCGGGGAGCGGGGGTGTCGGGGAGCGGGGGTGTCGGGGAGCGGGGGTGTCGGGGAGCGGGGGTGTCGGGGAGCGGGGGTGTCGGGGAAGGGGGGTGTCGGGGAAGGGGGGTGTCGGGGAGGGGGGCTGTCGGGGAGCGGGGGTGTCGGGGAGCGGGGGTGTCGGGGAGCGGGGGTGTCGGGAGCGGGGGTGTCGGGGAGCGGGGGTGTCGGGGAGCGGGGGGAGGGTGTCGGGTCGTGGGGGGGGAGGGTGTCGGGGAGGGGGGGGAAGAGGGTGTCGGGGAGGGGGGGAGAGGGTGTCGGGGAGGGGGGGGGCGTCGGGGAGCGGGGGGAGGGTGTCGGGGAGTGAGGGGGGGAGGATGTCGGGGGGGGGAGCATGTCGGGGGGGGGGGGGAGGATGTCGGGGCGGGGAGCATGTCGGGGAGGGGGGGTGTCGGGGAGGTGGGGTGTCGGGGATGGGTGGAGGCTGTCGGGGAGGGGCGGGGAGTGTGTCGGAGATTGCGAGAGGGGAGGGTGCCGGGGATTTGGGAGGGGGAAGGCTGTCGGGGAGGGAAGGCTGTCGGGGAGGGAAGGCTGTCGGGGAGGGGGTGCGTGTCGGGGATGGCGGGAGGGTGTCGGGGATGGCGGGAGGGTGTCGGGGATGGGGGGAGGGTGTCGGGGATGGGGGGAGGGTGTCGGGGATGGGGGGAGGGTGTCGGGGATGGGGGGAGGGTGTCGGGGATGGGGGGAGGGTGTCGGGGATGGGGGGAGGGTGTCGGGGATGGGGGGAGGGTGTCGGGGATGGGGGGAGGATGTCGGGGAGGGGGGAGCGTGTCGCGGAGGGTGTCGGGGAGTGGGGGGGGAGGGTGTCGGGGAGTGGGGGGGGTGGGTGTCTGGGATGGGGGGGAGGGTGTCTGGGATGGGGGGGAGGGTGTCTGGGATGGGGGGGAGGGTGTCTGGGATGGGGGGAGGATGTTGGGGGGGGAAGGATGTCGGGGAGGGGGGGGTGGGTGTTGGGGGTGGGGGGAGGGTGTTGGAGAGCGGGGGGGAGGGTGTCGGGGAGAGGGGGGGAGGGTGTTGTGGAGCGGGCGGAGGGTGTCGGGGAGCGCGGGGGGGGAGGGTGTCGTGGAGCGGGGGGAGGAGGGTGTCGTGGAGCGGGGGGAGGGAGTCGGGGGTGGGGGGGAGGGTGTCGGGGAGTAGGGGGGAGGGTGTCGGGGAGGAGGGGGGAGGGTGTCGGGGCATGGGGCGGGGGACGCTGTCATGGAGGGGGTGGAGACTGTCGGGGAGGGGTGTGTCGGTGAGTGGGAGGGGCAAGGCTGTTGGGGATTGGGAGGGGGGAGGCTGTCGGGGACGGGGGGGAGGCTGTCGGGGAGGGGGGGGTGTCGGGCAGGGGGGGAGGCTGTTCGGGAGGGGGGGGAGGCTGTCGGGGAGGGGGGGGGGAGGCTGTTCGGGAGGGGGGGGGCTGTCGGGGAGGGGGGGAGGCTGTCGGAGTGGGGGGGAGGCTGTCGGAGAGGGAGGGGGGAGGCTGTCGGGGAGGGGAGGGGGGCTGTCGGGGAGGGGGTGCGTGTCGGGGAGGGGGTGCGTGTCGGGGAGGGGGTGCGTGTCGGGGAGGGGGTGCGTGTCGGGGATGGCGGGAGGGTGTCGGGGATGGGGGGAGGGTGTCGGGGATGGAGGGAGGGTGTCGGGGATGGGGGGAGGATGTCGGGGAAGGGGGGGGAGGATGTCGGGGAGGGGGGGAGCGTGTCGCGGAGGGTGTCGGGGAGTGGGGAGGGAGGGTGTCGGGGAGTGGGGGAGGAGGTTGTCGGGGAGTGGGGGGGAGGGTGTCGGGGAGTGGGGGGGAGGGTGTCGGGGAGTGGGGGGGGGAGGGTGTCGGGGAGGGGGGGAGAGGGTGTCGGGGAGGGGGGGAGAGGGTGTCGGGGAGGGGGGAGAGGGTGTCGGGGAGGGGGGGAGAGGGTGTCGGGGAGGGGGGGAGAGGGTGTCGGGGAGAGGAGGGTGTCGGGGAGCGGGGGGAGGGTGGGGGGGGGAGGGTGTCGGGGAGGGGGGGAGAGGGTGTCGGGGAGGGGGGGAGAGGGGGAGAGGGTGTCGGGGAGGGGAGGGTGTCGGGGAGCGGGGGGAGGGTGTCGGGGAGCGGGGGGAGGGTGTCGGGGAGCGGGGGGAGGGTGTCGGGGAGGGGGGGTGTCGGGGAGCGGGGGGAGGGTGTCGGGGAGTGGGGGGGAGGGTGTCGGGGAGTGGGGGGGGTGGGTGTCTGGGATGGGGGGGAGGATGTTGGGGGGGAAGGATGTCGGGGAGGGGGGGGTGGGTGTTGGGGGTGGGGGGAGGGTGTCGGGGAGCGGGGGGAGGGTGTCGGAGAGCGGGGGGGAGGGTGTCGGGGAGAGGGTGGAGGGTGTTGTGGAGCGGGGGGAGGAGGGTGTCGTGGAGCGGGGGGAGGGAGTCGGGGGTGGGGGGGAGGGTGTCGGGGAGTGGGGGAGGAGGTTGTCGGGGAGTGGGGGGGAGGGTGTCGGGGAGTGGGGGGGGGAGGGTGTCGGGGAGGGGGGGAGAGGGTGTCGGGGAGGGGGGGAGAGGGTGTCGGGGAGGGGGGGAGAGGGTGTCGGGGAGGGGGGGAGAGGGTGTCGGGGAGAGGAGGGTGTCGGGGAGCGGGGGGAGGGTGTCGGGGAGCGGGGGGAGGGTGTCGGGGAGCGGGGGGAGGGTGTCGGGGAGGGGGGGAGAGGGTGTCGGGGAGGGGGGGGGAGGCTGTTCGGGAGGGGGGGGAGGCTGTCGGGGAGGGGGGGGGGAGGCTGTTCGGGAGGGGGGGGGCTGTCGGGGAGGGGGGGAGGCTGTCGGAGTGGGGGGGAGGCTGTCGGAGAGGGAGGGGGGAGGCTGTCGGGGAGGGGAGGGGGGCTGTCGGGGAGGGGGTGCGTGTCGGGGAGGGGGTGCGTGTCGGGGAGGGGGTGCGTGTCGGGGAGGGGGTGCGTGTCGGGGATGGCGGGAGGGTGTCGGGGATGGGGGGAGGGTGTCGGGGATGGAGGGAGGGTGTCGGGGATGGGGGGAGGATGTCGGGGAAGGGGGGGGAGGATGTCGGGGAGGGGGGGAGCGTGTCGCGGAGGGTGTCGGGGAGTGGGGAGGGAGGGTGTCGGGGAGTGGGGGAGGAGGTTGTCGGGGAGTGGGGGGGAGGGTGTCGGGGAGTGGGGGGGAGGGTGTCGGGGAGTGGGGGGGGGAGGGTGTCGGGGAGGGGGGGAGAGGGTGTCGGGGAGGGGGGGAGAGGGTGTCGGGGAGGGGGGGAGAGGGTGTCGGGGAGGGGGGGAGAGGGTGTCGGGGAGGGGGGGAGAGGGTGTCGGGGAGAGGAGGGTGTCGGGGAGCGGGGGGAGGGTGGGGGGGGGAGGGTGTCGGGGAGGGGGGGAGAGGGTGTCGGGGAGGGGGGGAGAGGGGGAGAGGGTGTCGGGGAGGGGAGGGTGTCGGGGAGCGGGGGGAGGGTGTCGGGGAGCGGGGGGAGGGTGTCGGGGAGCGGGGGGAGGGTGTCGGGGAGGGGGGGTGTCGGGGAGCGGGGGGAGGGTGTCGGGGAGTGGGGGGGGAGGGTGTCGGGGAGTGGGGGGGGTGGGTGTCTGGGATGGGGGGGAGGATGTTGGGGGGGAAGGATGTCGGGGAGGGGGGGGTGGGTGTTGGGGGTGGGGGGAGGGTGTCGGGGAGCGGGGGGAGGGTGTCGGAGAGCGGGGGGGAGGGTGTCGGGGAGAGGGTGGAGGGTGTTGTGGAGCGGGGGGAGGAGGGTGTCGTGGAGCGGGGGGAGGGAGTCGGGGGTGGGGGGGAGGGTGTCGGGGAGTGGGGGAGGAGGTTGTCGGGGAGTGGGGGGGAGGGTGTCGGGGAGTGGGGGGGGGAGGGTGTCGGGGAGGGGGGGAGAGGGTGTCGGGGAGGGGGGGAGAGGGTGTCGGGGAGGGGGGGAGAGGGTGTCGGGGAGGGGGGGAGAGGGTGTCGGCGAGAGGAGGGTGTCGGGGAGCGGGGGGAGGGTGTCGGGGAGCGGGGGGAGGGTGTCGGGGAGCGGGGGGAGGGTGTCGGGGAGGGGGGGAGAGGGTGTCGGGGAGGGGGGGGGAGGGTGTCGGGGAGGGGGGGGAGGGTGTCGGGGAGGGGAGGGTGTCGGGGAGCGGGGGGAGGGTGTCGGGGAGCGGGGGGAGGGTGTCGGGGAGGGGGGGTGTCGGGGAGCGGGGGGAGGGTGTCGGGGAGTGGGGGGGAGGGTGTCGGGGAGTGGGGGGGGTGGGTGTCTGGGATGGGGGGGAGGATGTTGGGGGGGAAGGATGTCGGGGAGGGGGGGTGGGTGTTGGGGGTGGGGGGAGGGTGTCGGGGAGCGGGGGGAGGGTGTCGGAGAGCGGGGGGGAGGGTGTCGGGGAGAGGGGGGAGGGTGTTGTGGAGCGGGGGGAGGAGGGTGTCGTGGAGCGGGGGGAGGGAGTCGGGGGTGGGGGGGAGGGTGTCGGGGAGTAGGGGGGAGGGTGTCGGGGAGTAGGGGGGAGGGTGTCGGGGAGTAGGGGGGAGGGTGTCGGGGAGGAGGGGGGAGGGTGTCGGGGAGGAGGGGGGAGGGTGTCGGGGCATGGGGCGGGGGATGCTGTCATGGAGGGGGTGGAGACTGTCGGGGAGGGGTGTGTCGGTGATTGGGAGGGGCAAGGCTGTTGGGGATTGGGAGGGGGGAGGCTGTCGGGGACGGGGGGGAGGCTGACGGGGAGGGGGGGTGTCGGGCAGGGGGGGAGACGGTGTCGGGCAGGGGGGGAGGCTGTTCGGGAGGGGGGGGAGGCTGTTCGGGAGGGGGGGGAGGCTGTTCGGGAGGGGGGGGAGGCTGTCGGGGAGGGGGGGGGGGAGGCTGTCGGGGAGGGGGGGGGGGAGGCTGTCGGGGAGGGGGGGGCTGTCGGGGAGGGGGGGAGGCTGTCGGGGAGGGGGGGAGGCTGTCGGAGTGGGGGGGAGGCTGTCGGAGAGGGAGGGGGGAGGCTGTCGGGGAGGGGAGGGGGGCTGTCGGGGAGGGTTGTGTCGGGGGTGGGGGGGAGGCTGTCGGGGGAGGAGGGGGTTTCGGGGAGGGGGGGAGTCTGTCGGGGAGGGGGTTTGTCGGGGCGGGGGGGGGAGGCTGTCGGTGAGGGGGAGGGTGTCGGGGTTGGGGGAGGGTGTCGGGGATGGGGGAGGGTGTCGGGGATGGGGGGAGGGTGTCGGGGATGGGGGAAGAGTGTCGGGGATGGGAGAGGGTGTCGGGGATGGGGGGGAAGTTGTCGTGGATGGGGGGAGGGTGTCGGGGATGATGAGAGGGTGTCGGGGATGGGGGGAGGTTGTCAGGGATGGGGGGAGGGTGTCGGGGATGGGGGGAGGGTGTCGGGGATGGGGGGAGGGTGTCGGGGATGGGGGAGGGTGTCGGGGATGGGGGGAGGATGTCGGGGATGGGGGGAGGGTGTCGGGGATGGGGGAGGGTGTCGGGGATAGGGGGAGGGTGTCGGGGATGGGGGGAGTGTGTCGGGGATGGGGGAGGGTGTCGGGGATGGGGGAGTGTGTCGGGGATGGGGGAGGGTGTCGGGGATGGTGGGAGGGTGTCGGGGATGGGGGGAGGGTGTCGGGGATGGGGGAAGAGTGTCGGGGATGGGAGAGGGTGTCGGGGATGGGGGGAAGTTGTCGTGGATGGGGGGAGGGTGTCGGGGATGATGAGAGGGTGTCGGGGATGGGGGAGGTTGTCAGGGATGGGGGGAGGGTGTCGGGGATGGGGGGAGGCTGTCGGGGATGGTGGGGGGAGGCTGTCGGGGATGGTGGGAGGGTGTCGGGGATGGGGGAGGGTGTCGGGGATAGGGGGAGGGTGTCGGGGATGGGGGGAGGGTGTCGGGGATGGGGGGAGGGTGTCGGGGATGGGGGGAGGATGTCGGGGATGGGGGGAGGGTGTCGGGGATGGGGGGAGGGTGTCGGGGATAGGGGGAGGGTGTCGGGGATGGGGGGAGGGTGTCGGGGATGGGGGGAGGGTGTCGGGGATGGGGGAGGATGTCGGGGATGGGGGGCGGGTGTCGGGGATGGGGGAGGGTGTCGGGGATAGGGGGAGGGTGTCGGGGATAGGGGGAGGGTGTCGGGGATGGGGGGAGGGTGTCGGGGATGGGGGGAGGGTGTCGGGGATGGGGGGAGGGTGTCGGGGATGGGGGAGGATGTCGGGGATGGGGGGAGGGTGTCGGGGATGGGGGGAGGGTGTCGGGGATGGGGGAGGGTGTCGGGGTTGGGGAGAGGGTGTCGGGGATGGGGGAGGCTGTCGGGGATGGGGGGAGGCTGTCGGGGATGGGGGGAGGGTGTCGGGGATGGGGGGAGGGTGTCGGGCATGGGGGGAGGATGTCGGGGAGGGGGGGAGGATGTCGGGGAGGGGGGGAGGATGTCGGGGAGGGGGGAGGATGTCGGGGAGGGGGGAGGATGTCGGGGAGTGGGGGGGGAGAGTGTCGGGGAGTGGGGGGGTGGGTGTCTGGGGGGGAGGATGTTGGGGGGGGGTGGGTGTCTGGGATTGGGGGGAGGATGTTGGGGGGGGAAGGATGTCGGGGAAGGGGGGAGAGGGTGTCGGGGAGAGGAGGGTGTCGGGGGGCGGGGGAGGGTGTGGGGGGAGGGTGTCGGGGAGGGGGGAGAGGGTGTCGGGGAGGGGGGGGAGAGGGTGTCGGGGAGGGGAGGGTGTCGGGTGCGGGGGGAGGGTGTCGGGGAGGGTGTCGGGGAGGGGGGGTGTCGGGGAGCGGGGGGAGGGTGTCGGGGAGTGGGGGGGGGAGGGTGTCGGGGAGTGGGGGGGGTGGGTGTCTGGGGATGGGGGGGAGGATGTTGGGGGGGGGAAGGATGTCGGGGAGGGGGGGGTGGGTGTTGGGGGTGGGGGGAGGGTGTCGGGGAGCGGGGGGAGGGTGTCGGGGAGCGGGGGGAGGGTGTCGGGGAGGGGGGGGAGGGTGTCGGGGAGGGGGGGGGAGGGTGTTGTGGAGCGGGGGGAGGGTGTCGGGGAGCGGGGGGAGGATGTCGGGGAGGGTGGGGGGAGGGTGTCGTGGAGCGGGGGGAGGGAGTCGGGGGTGGGGGGGAGGGTGTCGGGGAGTAGGGGGGAGGGTGTCGGGGAGTAGGGGGGAGGGTGTCGGGGAGGAATGGGGGAGGGTGTCGGGGCAGGGGACGCTGTCATGGAGGGGGTGGAGACTGTCGGGGAGGGGGGGTGTCGGGCAGTGGGGGAGACGGTGTCGGGCAGGGGGGGAGGCTGTTCGGGAGGGGGGGAGGCTGTTCGGTAGTGGGGGGAGGCTGTTCGGTAGTGGGGGGAGGCTGTTCGGTAGTGGGGGGAGGCTGTTCGGGAGGAGGGGGGAGGCTGTCGGGGAGGGGGGGGGAGGCTGTTCGGGAGTGGGGGGAGGCTGTCGGGGAGGGGGGGGGGCTGTCGGGGAGGGGGGGAGGCTGTCGGAGTGGGGGGGAGGCTGTCGGAGAGGGAGGGGGGAGGCTGTCGGGGAGGGGAGGGGGGCTGTCGGGGAGGGGTGTGTCGGGGGTGGGGGAAGGCTGTCGGGGGAGGAGGGGGTTTCGGGGAGGGGGGGAGTCTGTCGGGGAGGGAGTTTGTCGGGGATGGGGGGAGGCTGTCGGGGGAGGATGGGTTGTCGGGGCCGGGGGGGAGGCTGTCGGTGAGGGGGAGGGTGTGGGGGTTGGGGGAGGGTGTCGGGGTTGGGGGATGGTGTCGGGGATGGGGGGGAGGGTGTCGGGGATGGGGGGAGGGTGTCGGGGATGGAGGGAGGGTGTCGGGGATGGGGGGTGGGTGTCGGGGATGGGGAGAGGGTGTCGGGGATGGGGGAGGGTGTCGGGGATGGGGGAGGTTGTCAGGGATGGGGGGGGCGATGGGGGGGGGGGGAGGCTGTCGGGGATGGTGGGGGGAGGCTGTCGGGGATGGGGGGAGGGTGTCGGGGATGGGGGGAGGGTGTCGGGGATGGGGGGAGGGGTGTCGGGGATGGGGGGAGGGTGTCGGGGATGGGGGGAGGGTGTCGGGGATGGGGGGAGGGTGTCGGGGATGGGGGGAGGGTGTCGGGGATGGGGGGAGGGTGTCGGGGATGGGGGGAGGGTGTCGGGGATGGGGGGAGGGTGTCGGGGATGGGGGGAGGCTGTCGGGGATGGGGGGAGGGTGTCGGGGATGGGGGGAGGGTATCGGGGATGGGGGGAGGGTGTCGGGGATGGGGGGGAGGGTGTCGGGGATGGGGGGAGGGTGTCGGGGATGGAGGGAGGGTGTCGGGGATGGGGGGAGGGTGTCGGGGATGGGGGGAGGGTGTCGGGGATGGGGGGAGGGTGTCGGGGATGGGGGAGGGTGTCGGGTATGGGGGAGGGTGTCGGGGATGGGGGGGCGATGGGGGGGGGTTGTCGGGGATGGGGGGGTGGCGGGGATGGGGGAGGGTGTCGCGGATGGGGGGAGGGGAGGGTGTCGGGGATGGGGGGAGGGTGTCGGGTATGGGAGGAGGTTGTCGTGGATGGGGGGAGGGTGTCGGGTATGGGAGTAGGGTGTCGTGGATGGGGGGAGGGTGTCGGGGATGGGGGAGGCTGTCGGGGATGGGGGAGGCTGTCGGGGATGGGGGGAGGGTGTCGGGGATGGGGGGAGGGTGTCGGGGATGGGGGGAGGGTGTCGGGGATGGGGGAGGGTGTCGGGGATGGGGGAGGGTGTCGGGGATGGGGGAGGGTGTCGGGGATGGGGGGGTGATGGGGGGGGAGGTTGTCGGGGATGGGGGAGGGTGTCGGGGATGGGGGGAGGGTGTCGGGGATGGGGGAGGGTGTCGAGGATGGGGGAGGGTGTCGAGGATGGGAGAGGGTGTCGGGGATGGGAGAGGGTGTCGGGGATGGGAGAGGGTGTCGGGGATGGGAGAGGGTGTCGGGGATGGGGGGGGGAGGCAGTCGGGGATGGTGGGGGGAGGGTGTCGGGGATGGTGGGGGGAGGGTGTCGGGGATGGGGGAGGCTGTCGGGGATGGGGGGAGGGTGTCGGGGATGGGGGGAGGGTGTCGGGGATGGGGGAGGCTGTCGGGGATGGGGGGAGGGTGTCGGGGATGGGGGGAGGGTGTCGGGGATGGGGGAGGGTGTTGGGGATGGGGGAGGGTGTCGGGGATGGGGGGGGGCGATGGGGAGGGGTTGTCGGGGATGGTTGTCGGGGATGGGGGGAGGTTGTCGGGGATGGAGGAGGGTGTCGGGGATGGGGGAGGGTGTCGGGGATGGGGGAGGGTGTCGGGGATGGGGGAGGGTGTCGGGGATGGGGGGGTGATGGGGGAGGGTGTCGGGGATGGGGGAGGGTGTCGGGGATGGGGGAGGGTGTCGGGGATGGGGGAGGGTGTCGGGGATGGGGGAGGGTGTTGGGGATGGGGGAGGGTGTCGGGGATGGGGGGGGGCGATGGGGAGGGGTTGTCGGGGATGGTTGTCGGGGATGGGGGGAGGTTGTCGGGGATGGAGGAGGGTGTCGGGGATGGGGGAGGGTGTCGGGGATGGGGGGTGAGGTTGTCGGGGATGGTTGTCGGGGATGCGGTGGTGACGGGGATGGGGGGGTGACGGGGATGGGGGGAAGACTGGGATGGGGGGAAGACTGGGATGTGGGGAAAGACTGTCGGGGAGCGGTGGGGCGGAGGCTGTCGGGGAGATGGGTCTGTCGGGGCTGCTTCATTTCACTGCTCGTGCTCACCTATCCTGTCTTTCGATAATGTGTAATTAAACGCTGCTGATCCCTGCTGTTTGCTGGGCAGACAGATGTTGCAGCAGAAATGCTGACCCCAGAAGTGAGGCACTCAGTTGGCTTTGTTGCAAGTAATGCTTTTCATGGAAATGTGCCAAGAAAAGCACTCACAGATGGGCAGACTGCTGCAAACACTCTCGGCCGAATGTAATCTCATTTGCACCTTAATCTGGTCTTTGCTATTTCCTCATGTGTTTTTAAAGTTGCATATCTTGACATCCAATATGCCTAGTGTCGCTTGCCCACGCTACCATACAACTAGTGGGAGGACAGAAGACTCGGAAACTTTTAAAAGCCAGCAAAGAACGAATAAAAAAATTATTTCGTCAGGGAAGATAGACTATGAAAATATAAAAACAGATCCCAAAAGTTTCTATAAAAAGGAAAAGTGTGGTTAAAGTAAAGGTTGGTCCCTTACAGGACGAGACCAGGGAATTAGTAACGGGAAACATGGAGATGGCAGCAACTCTGAACAGATATTTTGTATCAGTCTTTACGGTAGAGGACGCTAACAATATGCTGATAGTGGATAGTCAAGAGGCTACAGGGGGGGAAGAACTTAACACAATCACAATCACTGAGGGGGTATTACTTCGAAAGATAATGGGACTAAAGGCAGATAAATCCCCTGGACCTGATGGCTTGCATCCTAGGGTCTTAAGAGAAGTAGCAGCAGGGATGTGGATGCATTGGTTGTAATTTACCAAAATTCCCTGGATTCTGGGGAGATCCCAGCAGATTGGAAAACTGCAAATCTAACGCCCCTATTTGAAAAAGGAGGCAGACAAAAAGCAGGAAACTATAGACCAGTTAGCCCAAACATCTGTGGTTGGGAAGATGTTGGAGTCCATTATTAAAGGAGCAGTAGCAGGACATTTGGAAAAGCAAAATTCGGTCAGGCAGAGTCAGCATGGATTTATGAAGGGAAAGTCATGTTTGACAAATTTGCTGGAATTCTTTGAGGATGTAACAAACTGGGTGGATAAAAGGGAATTGGTGGATGTGGTGTATTTGGATTTCCAGAAGGCATTTGACAAGGTGCCACATAAAAGGTTACTGCACAAGATAAAAGTTCACGGGGAGTGGGGGGGGTGGGTGTCTGGGATGGGGGGGAGGATGTTGGGGGGGGAAGGATGTCGGGGAGGGGGGGGTGGGTGTTGGGAGGGGGGGGTGGGTGTTGGGGGTGGGGGGAGGGTGTCGGGGAGCGGGGGGAGGGTGTCGGGGAGAGGGGGGAGGGTGTTGTGGAGCGGGGGGAGGGTGTCGGGGATGGGGGGAGGGTGTCGGGGATGGGGGGAGGGTGTCGGGGATGGGGGGAGGATGTCGAGGAGGGGGGTATGATGTCGGGAAGGGGGGAGCGTGTCGCGGAGGGTGTCGGGGAGTGGGGAGGGAGGGTGTCGGGGAGTGGGGGGGGAGGTTGTCGGGGAGTGGGGGGGAGGGTGTCGGGGAGTGGGGGGGGGAGGGTGTCGGGGGGGGGGAGAGGGTGTTGGGGAGGGGGGGAGAGGGTGTCGGGGAGGGGGGGAGAGGAGGGTGTCGGGGAGCGGGTGGAGGGTTGGGGGGGAGGGTGTCGGGGAGTGGGGGAGAGGGTGTCGGGGAGGGGGGGGGAGGCTGTCGGGGAGGGGGGGGGCTGTCGGGGAGGGGGGGAGGCTGTCGGAGTGGGGGGGAGGCTGTCGGAGAGGGGGGGGGGAGGCTGTCGGAGTGGGGGGGAGGCTGTCGGAGAGGGAGGGGGGAGGCTGTCGGGGAGGGGAGGGGGGCTGTCGGGGAGGGTTGTGTCGGGGGTGGGGGGGAGGCTGTCGGGGGAGGAGGGGGTTTCGGGGAGGGGGGGAGTCTGTCGGGGAGGGGGTTTTTCGGGGATGGGGGGAGGCTGTCGGGGGAGGATGGGTTGTCGGGGCGGGGGGGGGAGGCTGTCGGTGAGGGGGAGGGTGTCGGGGTTGGGGGAGGGTGTCGGGGAGTGGGGTGGGAGGGTGTCGAGGAGTGGGGGGGGAGGGTGTCGGGGATGGGGGGAAGAGTGTCGGGGATGGGAGAGGGTGTCGGGGATGGGGGGAAGTTGTCGTGGATGGGGGGAGGGTGTCGGGGATAGGGAGAGGGTGTCGGGGATGGGGAGAGGGTGTCGGGGATGGGGGAGGGTGTCGGGGATGGGGGAGGGTGTCGGGGATGGGGGGGGCGATGGGGGGGGGAGGCTGTCGGGGATGGTGGGGGGAGACTGTCGGGGATGGTGGGGGGAGGCTGTCGGGGATGGTGGGAGGCTGTCGGGGATGGTGGGAGGCTGTCGGGGATGGGGGGAGGGTGTCGGGGATGGGGGGAGGGTGTCGAGGATGGGGGGAGGGTGTCGGGGATGGGGGGAGGGTGTCGGGGATGGGGGGAGGGTGTCGGGGATGGGGGGAGGGTGTCGGGGATGGGGGGAGGGTGTCGGGGATGGGGGGTCTGGGGGGGGGGGGTGTCGGGGAGGGGGGGTGTCGGGGAGGGGGGTGTCGGGGAGGGGGGTGTCGGGGTGTCGGATAGGGGGGGTGTCGGATAGGGGGGTGTCGGGGAGAGGGGGTGTCGTGAGGGAGGTGTCGGGGAGGGGGGGTGTCGGGGAGGGGGGGTGTCGGGGAGGGGGGGTGTCGGGGAGGGGGGGTGTCGGGGAGGGGGGGTGTTGGGGAGGGGGGGTGTCGGGGAGGGGGGGTGTCGGGGAGGGGGGGTGTCGGGGAAGGGGGGAGCGTGTCGCGGAGGGTGTCGGGGAGTGGGGGGGAATAGTGTCGGGGAGTGGGGGGGGAGGGTGTCGGGGAGTTGGGGGGGGAGGGTGTCGGGGAGTGGGGGGGAGGGTGTCGGGGAGCGGGGGTGGAGGGTGTCGGGGAGTGGGGGGGGAGGGTGTCGGGGAGTGGGGGGGGAGGGTGTCGGGGAGGGGGGGGGAGTGTGTCCGCGAGGGGGGGGTGTCGGGGAGCGGGGGGAGGGTGGGGGGAGCGGGTGTCGGGGAGGGGAGGGTGTCGGGGAGCGGGGCGAGGGTGTCGGGTAGTGGGGGGGGAGGGTGTCGGGGAGGGGGGGGAGAGGGTGTCGGGGAGGGGGGGGCGTCGGGGAGCGGGGGGAGGGTGTCGGGGATGGGGGGAGGGTGTCGGGGATGGGGGGAGGGTGTCGGGGATGGGGGGAGGATGTCGGGGAGGGGGGGGGAGGATGTCGGGGAGGGGGGGAGCGTGTCGCGGAGGGTGTCGGGGAGTGGGGAGGGAGGGAGTCGGGGAGTGGGGGAGGAGGTTGTCGGGGAGTGGGGGGGAGGGTGTCGGGGAGTGGGGGGGGAGGGTGTCGGGGAGGGGGGGAGAGGGTGTCGGGGAGGGGGGGAGAGGGTGTCGGGGAGGGGGGGAGAGGGTGTCGGGGAGAGGAGGGTGTCGGGGAGCGGGGGGAGCGGGGGGAGGGTGGGGGGGAGCGGGGGGAGGGTGGGGGGGGGAGGGTGTCGGGGAGGGGGGGAGAGGGTGTCGGGGAGGGGGGGGGAGGGTGTCGGGGAGGGGAGGGTGTCGGGGAGCGGGGGGAGGGTGTCGGGGAGGGGGGGTGTCGGGGAGCGGGGGGAGGGTGTCGGGGAGTGGGGGGGGAGGGTGTCGGGGAGTGGGGGGGGTGGGTGTCTGGGATGGGGGGAGGATGTTGGGGGGGAAGGATGTCGGGGAGGGGGGGGTGGGTGTTGGGGGTGGGGGGAGGGTGTCGGGGAGCGGGGGGAGGGTGTCGGAGAGCGGGGGGGAGGGTGTCGGGGAGAGGGGGGAGGGTGTTGTGGAGCGGGGGGAGGAGGGTGTCGTGGAACGGGGGGAGGGAGTCGGGGGTGGGGGGGAGGGTGTCGGGGGTGGGGGGGAGGGAGTCGGGGGTGGGGGGGAGGGTGTCGGGGAGTAGGGGGGAGGATGTCGTGGAGGAGGGGGGAGGGTGTCGGGGCATGGGGCGGGGGATGCTGTCATGGAGGGGGTGGAGACTGTCGGGGAGTGGTGTGTCGGTGATTGGGAGGGGCAAGGCTGTTGGGGATTGGGAGGGGGGAGGCTGTCGGGGACGGGGGGGAGGCTGTCGGGGAGGGGGGGGTGTCGGGCAGGGGGGGAGACGGTGTCGGGCAGGGGGGGAGACTGTTCGGGAGGGGGGGAGGCTGTTCGGGAGGGGGGGGAGGCTGTTCGGGAGGGGGGGAGGCTGTTCGGGAGGGGGGGGGAGGCTGTCGGGGAGGGGGGGGGGGAGGCTGTTCGGGGGGGGGGGGAGGAGGCTGTTCGGGAGGGGGGGGGAGGCTGTCGGGGAGGGGGGGCTGTCGGGGAGGGGGGGAGGCTGTCGGGGAGGGGGGGGCTGTCGGGGAGGGTTGTGTCGGGGGTGGGGGGGAGGCTGTCGGGGGAGGAGGGGGTTTCGGGGATGGGGGGAGGCTGTCGGGGGAGGATGGGTTGTCGGGGCGGGGGGGGAGGCTGTCGGTGAGGGGGAGGGTGTCGGGGATGGGGGAGGGTGTCGGGGATGGGGGAGTGTGTCGGGGATGGGGGAGGGTGTCGGGGATGATGGGAGGGTGTCGGGGATGATGGGAGGGTGTCGGGGATGGGGGGAGGGTGTCGGGGATGGGGGAGGTTGTCAGGGATGGGGGGGGCGATGGGGGGGGGAGGCTGTCGGGGATGGTACGGGGAGACTATCGGGGATGGTGGGGGGAGGCTGTCGGGGATGGGGTGAGGCTGTCGGGGATGGGGGGAGGCTGTCGGGGATGGGGAAAGGGTGTCGGGGATGGGGGGAGGGTGTCGGGGATGGGGGAGGGTGTCGGGGATGGGGAGAGGGTGTCGGGGATGGGGGGAGGCTGTCGGGGATGGGGGAGGGTGTCGGGGATGGGGGGAGG
>NW_027253050.1:0-18401 GCF_044704955.1 Pristiophorus japonicus | reverse complement strand
GTGAGTTACAGGCTGGAATCTAATCGAGTGGTTCGGGGGATTTATACATAGAATAACAGATACCCGGGAGTGAGTTACAGGCTGGAATCTAATCGAGTGGTTCGGGGGTTTATATATAAAATAACAGATACCCGAGAGTGAGTTACAGGCTGGAATCTAATCGAGTGGTTCGGGGGATTTATACATAGAATAACAGATACCCGGGAGTGAGTTACAGGCTGGAATCTAATCGAGGGGTTCGGGGGGTTTACATATAGAATAACTGATACCTGGGAGTGAGTTACAGGCTGGAATCTAATCGAGGGGTTCGGGTGGGGTTTATATATAAAATAACTGATACCTGGGAGTGAGTTACAGGCTGGAATCTAATCGAGGGGTTCGGGGGTTTATATATATAACAGATACCCGGGAGTGAGTTACAGGCTGGAATCTAATCGAGGGGTTCGGGGGGGCGGGGGAGTTTCAGTGAGAGTTATACCACGACATACAGCAGTGAGGTGAGGCTCCAGGGCAAAATCAGAGAGAAATCAGTTGTGGATAAAACTCTTGCCGTTGCAGTCACGCCCACAGGTTGGGCAATATTTTCACCACAATCTGTAACCAACAAGCACTCTTCGCAGCTCATTCAGTGTTGGCCAATAACATGTCTCTAACCATAAAGTTCTGCATGTTACCACACCCTGCCTGGCACACACACAATTCTGTCACGCCCTTGGCATTCGAGAAACCACTGATTTAACGGCAGCGAAATTCTGCCCTGTGTCTGACCCACTGCCCCACCCAGAGAGGGGTCGGGTGCAAGTTACAGCCCCGGGTTGCATTGCCAGCTGGGGCTCAGTGGGCAGCACACTCGCCTCTGTGGCAGAAGGTTGTGGGTTCGAGTCCCACTCCAGGGACTTGAGCATAAAATCTACACTGATGTCGGAGGGGCAGTACTGAGGGAGTGCCGCACTGTCGGAGGGGCGGTACTGAGGGAGCGCCGTACTGTTGGAGGGGCGGTACTGAGGGAGCCCCGCACTGTCGGAGGGGCAGTACTGAGGGAGCGCCGCACTGTCGGAGGGGCAGTACTGAGGGAGCGTCACACTGTCGGAGGGGCAGTACTGAGGGAGCGCCGCAGTGTGCTGTCGGAGGGGCAGTACTGAGGGAGCGCCGCACTGTGCTGTCGGAGGGGCAGTACTGAGGGAGCGCCGCACTGTGCTGTCGGAGGGGCAGTACTGAGGGAGCGCCGCACTGTGCTGTCGGAGGGGCAGTACTGAGGGAGTACCACACTGTCGGAGGGGCAGTACTGAGGGAGCGTCGCACTTTCGGAGGGGCAGTACTGAGGGAGCGTCACACTGTCGGAGGGGCAGTACTGAGGGAGCGCCGCACTGTCAGAGGGGCAGTACTGAGGGAGCGCCGCACTGTCGGAGGGTCAGTTCTGAGGGAGCGCCGCACTGTCGGAGGGGCAGTACTGAGGGAGCGCCGCACTGTCGGAGGGGCAGTACTGAGGGAGTGCCGCACTGTCGGAGGGTCAGTTCTGAGGGAGCGCCGCACTGTCGGTGGGGCAGTACCGAGGGAGCACCGTACTGCTCTGTCGGAGGGGCAGTACTGAGGGAGTGCCGCACTGTCGGAGGGGCTGTCTTTCAGATGAGACATTAAACCGAGGCCCCGTCTGCCCTCTCGGGTGGATGTAAAAGATCCCGGGGGCACTATTTGGAAGAAGAGCAGGGGGAGTTCTCCCCGGTGTCCTGGGGCCAATATTTATCCCTCAACCAACATCACTAACACAGACGATCTGGGTCATTATCACATTGCTGTGTGTGGGAGCTTGCTGTGTGCAGATTGGCTGCTGCGTTTCCCACATTACAAGTGACCACATGCCAAAAAAAGTGAAGCGTTTTGGGACGTCCTGAACTGGTGAAAGGTTTTGTGGGAATGCAAATTTCCACTGGTCATAAAAATAGACCAGCAGAGTATTTTTAAACAGTGTGAGATTGGGAAATGTTGGTGTTCAGTGGGACCTGGGTGTCCCTGTACACCAATCATTGAACGTTAACAGGCAGGTACAGCAAGCAATTAAGAAAGCAAATGGTATGTTGGCCTTTATTACAAGAGGTTTTGAGTATAAGAGTAAAGACGTCTTACTGCAATTATATCGGGCCCTGGTGAGACCACACCTGGAGTACTGTGCGCAGTTTTGGTCTCCTTACCTAAGGAAGGATATACTGGCCACAGAGGGAGTGCAGCGAAGGTTCACCAGACTGATTCCTGGGATGGCAGGACTGTCGTATGAGGAGAGATTGAGTAGACGAGGCTGATATTCTCCAGAGTTTAGAAGAATGAGAGGGGATCTCATTGGAAATTCTTGCAGGGCTTGACAGGGTAGATACAGGGAGGGTGTTTCCCCCCCCCGGGGCTGGGGAGTCTAGAACCAGGGGGGTCACACAGTCTCAGGATAAGGGCTCGGCCATTGAGGACTGAGATGAGGAGGAATTTCTTCACTCGGAGGGAGGTGAATCTTTGGAATTCTCTGCCCCAGAGGGCTGTGGAGACTCAGTCGTTGAGTATAGTCAAGGCTGAGATCGATAGATTTTTGGGCTCGAGGGATCGGGCGGGAAAGTGGAGTTGAGGTCGAAGATCAGCCGTGATCTCATTGAATGGCGGAGCAGGCTCGAGGGGCCGAATGGCCGACTCCTGCTCCTGATGCTTTTGTTATGTTCTTAACAGCAGGAGTAGGCCCCACAGTCCCTCGAGACTACTCCGCCACTCAATGAGATCACGGCATATCATCGACCTCAACTCCACTTTCCCGCGATTCCCTTAATATCCCAAAATCTCTTAATCTCAGCCTTGAATAAAATCAACGACTGAGCCCCCACAGCCCTCTGGGGCAGAGAATTCCAAAGATTCACCCCCCTCCGAGTGAAGAAATTCCTCCTCATCTCAGTCCTCAATGGCCGAGCCCTTATCCTGAGACTGTGTGACCCCCCTGGTTCTAGACTCCCCAGCCCGGGGGGGGGGGGGGAAACACCCTCCCTGCATCTACCCTGTCAAGCCCCCTCACAATCTGGTGTGTTTCAATGGGATCACCTCTCATTCTTCTAAACCCCAGAGAGCATCGGCCCATTCTACACAATCTGCCATAGTAAGGCAGCCCTCTGATCCCAGGAATCAATCGAGTGAATCTCCGCTGTATCGTCTCCAAGGCAAATATATCCTTCCTCAGATAAGGAGACCAAAACTGTGTGCAGTACTCCAGTTGTGGTCTCACCAAGGCCCTGTACAGTTGTAGCAAGACTTCCTCACTCTTATACTTCAACCTCCCCTGCAATAAAGGACAACATTCCATTTGCCTTCCTTGTTGCTTGATGTATGTGCATATTAATATTACCTAAGGAAGGATATACTTGCCACAGAGGGAGTGCAGCGAAGGTTCACCAGACTGATTCCTGGGATGTCAGGACTGTCGGTATGAGGAGAGATTGGGTCGACTGGGTCTGTATTCACTGGAGTTTAGAATAATGAGAGGGGATCTCATTGAAAGGTATACAATTCTGACGGGGTTGGACAGACTGGATGTGGGGAGGATGTTTCCCCGGGGCTGGGAAGTCTAGAACAAGGGGTCACACAGTCTCAGGATATTGGGCGGGAAATTTAGGTCCGAGATGAGGAGAAATGTTCTCACTCAGAGGGTGGTGAACCTGTGGAATTCTCTACCACAGAAGGCTGTGGAGGGCAAGTCACTGAATATATTTAAGAGGGAGAGAGATAGATTTCTAAACACAAAAGGCATCAAGGGGTATGGGGAGAAAGCGGGAATATGGTGTTGAGCTAGAGGATCAGCCATGATCATATTGAATGGCGGAGCAGGCTCGAGGGGCTGAATGGCCTACTCCTGCTCGTATTTCTTATGTTCTTACAGAGGATCAGCCATGATCATGTTGAATGGCGGTGCAGATTCGAGGGGCCGAATGGCCTACTCCTGCTCCTATTTCTTATGTTCTTACAGAGGATCAGCCATGATCATATTCAAAAAGGAGTTATAGTCCTTACTACTAGGGGGATCAAGGGGTATGGCGAGAAAGCAGGAATGGGGTACTGAAGTTGCATGTTCAGCCATGAACTCATTGAATGGCGGTGCAGGCTCGAAGGGCCGAATGGCCTACTCCTGCACCTATTTTCTATGTCTATGTTTCTATGATCATGTTGAATGGCGGTGCAGATTCGAGGGGCCGAATGGCCTACTCCTGCTCCTATTTTCGAAGCTCTTTTTTGCAGGGGTGTCTCTTGGTCCTCCAGAGGTGCTTGCGGTGCCGGTCGGGCATTCTTGACCGAGAGGCTCCAGGAGCGCTGGTTGGCCGCGGAGGAGCGCTGGGCCGGGGAAAACACACTGCACGAGCGAGAGCGTACACAAGAGAGGGACACCACCCACAGAGCAAGTTACTAATCTCTGGAGTTGCGAGGAGGGTGTGGGCTGGAGAAGTACAGTGGCTGCGTTTCCTGTTATGACTCTGCGTGTCGTGTAATGGTTTCGGATGGCGGTCGGCTGCACACTTCACTCAAAGGCTCCAGCCGCATGTCAGCAGCGTCGGTGAGGTTTTCGGCGAGGCGGGCGAGAGGGACGTGCGTCTGGAACGAGCAAACCCGCGCGTTTCTGGAAGCATCTTTCATCGTCACGCGGTGGAGTGGGGGGGGGGGGGGTGGGGGAGGGGGAGCCATCCCAAAATGCCCGCGCATCCCGTTTTCCGAAGCGCGCTGACTGTCGTAACGTAGGATAGGCCACAGCCAATCTGCGCACAGCAAGCTCCCACAAACAGCAATGAGATAAATTACATCCTTCTGTCGGGTGTTTGTTTCACACTGTGCCTTGATTCCGAGACCTTGGGACTTCATCATCACAAGACCATCAGAAATAGGAGCAGGAGTCGGCCATTCGGCCCCTCGAGCCTGCTCCGCCATTTAATACCATCATGGCTGATCCGATCATGGACTCAGCTCCACTTCCCTGCCCGCCCCCTTATCCCCTTATCGGTTAAGAAACTGTCTATCTCTGCCTTAAATATATTCAATGTCCCGGCTTCCACAGCTCTCTGAGGCAGAGAATTCCACAGATTTACAACCCTCTGAGAGAAGAAATTCCTCCTCATCTCAGTTTTAAAAGGGCGGCCCCTTATTCTAAGACCATGCCCCCTAGTTCTAGTCTCCCCCCATCAGTGGAAACATCCTCTCTGCATCCACCTTGTCAAGCCCCCTCATAATCTGATACATTTCGATAAGATCACCTCTCATTCTTCTGAATTCCAATGAGTAGAGGCCCAACCTACTCAACCTTTCCTCATAAGTCAAGCCCCTCATCCCCGGAATCAACCGAGTGAACCTTCTCTGAACTGCCTCCAAAGCAAGTATATCCTTTCGTAAATATGGACACCAAATCATAGGCGGTCTCTTGAAGCTTCCAGGCCAAAAAGGGATGAGTTCACAGGTGTTTCAATGAAGGAGCTGATATTCCGGATCCCGAGCTACATCCTGAAGGGTGGAAGGTGCCTGTGGGTGGATTGTTTTAACGTGGGGTGACCGTTGTACACCAGCCACCACACGGGGCTTGACAGAGCGAGGTCTTGGTCCAGGGTTAACCAGGACGACTGGAGACCAGCTCTGCTGCACGGACCCAGTGCTCACAACATATCGCACACAGTGTGGGCTGGGCCCCGGGCCCCTGGGCCCTCGGCTCCATTGGGCCCCGGTCACGTCCCTCTGCAGTCTCTGGCCGCTCCTGCTGTATACCTGCCCACGCTCCAATCACCGACCTGGACCTTGATGACGTCGCTCTTCGCTGCTGTCGCCCTCCTGCACCAGCTCGCACTGTACCCTGGAGTGGTACGCTGCCACGTTGCTCCCTGGGCCATCGCTTGCCACTCCTTTTATGACCCCGACCTGCAGCTGATGGTCTCTCGCTGCCTCGGGACTCACAGGGGAAAGGACAACACATGGCACAAAATTTAGGCTTAACCCAGTTGCCAGTTTTATTACGCAAAAACTAACTAAAAACTACAGAACTAGGCCTGAGAGAATTGACTGAAAACATACAATCACCCTTCCAGTTTGTAGCTGTACTCAAGGATTGTCGGTTCGAGGCCGTTGGTTCCTTGACTGGTTGTTTCTTCATCTGGTCGTTCCCTTCAGTTCTGTTCCTTCCGTGTTCGATTCGTACTTTGCTTTGGTTCGGTACCACTCTCCTTCTGAGCTGTTTCCAGCTTGCATATTTATATCCACATTATGAATAATCTCCCACTGCGGTTTCTGATAATGTGTTTGCATCGATACGTTGTTTGTGGTGATCTTGTTTGATTGAGAAATACCACCAACGATGTCTCCACAAGCTCCTGCAAATCCCCCGGGAGGACAGACGCACCAACATTAGCGTCCTCGACCAGGCCCAACATCCCCAGCATTGAAGCACTGACCACACTCGACCAGCTCCGCTGGGCAGGGCCACATTGTCCGCATGTCCCCCAGACTCCCCAAAGCAAGCACTCTACTCGGAACTCCTTCACGGGCAAACGGGCCAAAGGTGGGCAGAGGAAACGTTACAAGGGACCACCCTCAAAGCCTCCCTGATAAAGTGCAACATCCCCACCCACACCTGGGAGTCCCTGGGCCCAAAGACCAGTCCGCCCTAAGTGGAGGAAGTGCATCCGGGAGGGCGCTGAGCACCTCGAGTCTCGTCGCCGAGAGCGTGCAGAAACCAAGCGCAGGCAGCGGAAGGAGCGTGCGGCAAACCAGTCCCACCCTCCCCTTCCCTCAACGTCTATCTGTCCCACCCTCCCCTTCCCTCAACGTCTATCTGTCCCACCCTCCCCTTCCCTCAACGTCTATCTGTCCCACCCTCCCCTTCCCTCAACGTCTATCTGTCCCACCCTCCCCTTCCCTCAACGTCTATCTGTCCCATCCTCCCTTTCCTCAACGACTATCTGTCCCACCTGGTTCTCGTATTGGACTGATCAGCCACGTAAGGACTCCTGTTAAGAGTGGAAGCAAGTCTTCCTTGATTCCGAGGGACTGCGTATGATGATGATGATTGACTGCAATGATGGACCCGAATGTTCCCAATTTGCACACAGAGTCTACCAGGCAAAAGCTGACTCCTCATCTTAAACACCTCGTTCTCCAAAAATGTGCACCTCCAGTGAGATTTGTTGTTCTGGTCTTCTTGCAGACATGATGCCTCCAGCGAGATTAGTTCTGCTCCCCGCTCTAGCCAATCAGTTCAGAGCCTTTGGTTAGTTTATGAAAATGTTAACAACCCCATTCTTGTTGTGCATAAAACCAGTTTGGTTCCTGATGGCAAAGATTGTCCTTAATTGGGATTAGTTACCAGTTTGCTCTGGGCTGTTGCTCCCTTTGTCCAGTTCATTCCAAAAGCTTGTAGCAAATCAATTTCATCAAATCTTAGTTCGTGGCCTCTTGCTGTGCTTGCTGGAAAATTTGTAACCTTGCACTTCTCTGCTCGGGCAGTTCCTCGGAGTCGAGGATAACTGGATTTTCTTGGGTGGCCGATGGGTCCAACGCGGTCTCTCTGTCACGGGTGTGGCAGAGGATTACAACAACTTGAATTGATATAGCGCCTTTAATGTAGTAAAATGTCACAAGGAGCTTCACAGGAGCGTTACAAGAAAAAAACATATATCACCATCAGAGGCGGTCCCGCGGAATCGAGGAAGACTTGCCTCCACTCTTAACACGAGTCCTGAGGTGACTGAACAGTCCAATACGAGAACCACAGTCCCTGTCACAGGAGGGACAGATAGACGTTGAGGGAAGGGGAGGGTGGGACAGATAGACGTTGAGGGAAGGGGAGGGTGGGACAGATAGACGTTGAGGGAAGGGGAGGGTGGGACAGATAGACGTTGAGGGAAGGGGAGGGTGGGACAGATAGACGTTGAGGGAAGGGGAGGGTGGGACTGGTTTGCCGCATGCTCCTTCCGCTGCCTGCGCTTGGTTTCTGCACGCTCTCGGCGACGAGACTCGAGGTGCTCAGCGCCCTCCCGGATGCACTTCCTCCACTTAGGCTCGGACTGGTCTTTGGCCAGGGACTCCCAGGTGTCGGTGGTGAAACATAGAAATTTGACACCGAGCCACATAAGGAGAAATTAGGGCAGGGGACCACAAGCTGGGTCAAAGTGGTCGGTTTTAAAGAGCTTCTTAAAGGAGGAGAGAGAGGGGGAGAGCTTTAGGGAGGGAGTTTCAGAGCTTGGGGCCCAGGCAACTGAAGGCACGGCCACCGATGGTGGAGCGATTATAATCAGGGATGCTCAGGAGGGCAGAATTAGAGGAGCGCAGACATCTCGGGGGGTTGTGAGGCTGGAGGAGGTTACAGAGATAGGGAGTGGTGTAGGGGCTGGAGGAGGTTACAGAGATAGGGAGTGGTGTAGGGGTGCGTGTCGGCCATGGAGGGATTTGGAAATGAGGATGTCAATTTTAAAAGCTACTTCTACACTGTCCCATCAAACACTCCCAGTGCAGGTACAGCACGGAGTTAGATACAGAGTAAAGCTCCCTCTACACTGTCCCATCAAACACTCCCAGGGCAGGTACAGGGGGTTAGATACAGAGTAAAGCTCCCTCTACACTGTTCCATCAAACATTCCCAGGGCAGGTACAGGGGGTTAGATACAGAGTAAAGCTCCCGCTACACTGTCCCATCATACACTCCCAGGGCATGTACAGGGGGTTAGATACAGAGTAAAGCTCCCTCTACACTGTCCCATCAAACTCTCCCAGGGCAGGTACAGCACGGAGTTAGATACAGAGTAAAGCTCCCTCTACACTGTCCCATCAAACACTCCCAGGGCAGGTACTGCACGGGGTTAGATACAGAGTAAAGCTCCCTCTACACTGTCCCATCAAACGCTCCCAGGGCAGGTACAGCACGGAGTTAGATACAGAGTAAAGCTCCCGCTACACTGTCCCATCAAACACTCCCAGGGCAGGTACAGGGGGTTAGATACAGAGCAAAGCTCCCTCTACACTGTCCCATAAAACACTCCCAGGGCAGGTACAGCACGGGGTTAGATGCAGAGTAAAGCTCTCTCGACACTGTCCCATCAAACACTCCCATGGCAGGTACAACACGGGGTTAGATTCAGAGTAAAGCTCCCTCTACACTGTCCCATCAAACATTCCCAGGGCAGGTACAGGGGGTTAGATACAGAGTAAAGCTCCCTCTACACTGTCCCATCAAACACTCCCAGGGCAGGTACAGGGGGTTAGATACAGAGTAAAGCTCCCTCTACACTGTCCCATCAAACACTCCCAGGGCAGGTACAGGGGGTTAGATACAGAGTAAAGCTCCCTCTACACTGTCCCATCAAACACTCCCAGGGCAGGTACAGGGGGTTAGATACAGTATTGAGCTGATGACGACGGAGCAACAATTTCACGATTATATTCAGCATCGAGCGCATTTTAACTGAAATGCAACCAGCTCTGTTCCATCCGGTTTGAGCACTGGAAGGTGATATCTTGCAGTGACTGTGATGTGCATACGAGGTGCAGTGTTGAAGTGCAGGGTTTTCACTGCTGTGTACAGCATATTTGCTGAGCGGCTGAAGCAAGCCTGCACTGTACATGGAGGGGGAATTTAACCTCAACAGACAAACTGCGAAATAACACACAGCACCTTTTGCGATGAAGACTGTTTCACCTTCATCCATCTCAGTCTCGCAACACGCAGGTTGAGAAACCACCAAGTATCAGTGGCTGAGTTGCAAACTGACAAAACTCATCGATTAGATTCCAGCCTGTAACTCACTCCCGGGTATCTGTTATTCTATATATAAACCCCCAGAACCCCTCGATTAGATTCCAGCCTGTACCTCACTCCCGGGTATCTGTTATTCTATATATAAACCCCCGAACCCCTCGATTAGATTCCAGCCTGTAACTCACTCCCGGGTATCTGTTATTCTATATATAAACCCCCCGAACCCCTCGATTAGATTCCAGCCTGTAACTCACTCCCGGGTATCTGTTATTCTATATATAAACCCCCCGAACCCCTCGATTAGATTCCAGCCTGTAACTCACTCCCGGGTATCTGTTATTCTATATATAAAACCCCCGAACCCCTCGATTAGATTCCAGCCTGTAACTCACTCCCGGGTATCCGTTATTCTATATATAAACCCCCCGAACCCCTCGATTAGATTCCAGCCTGTAACTCACTCCAGGGTATCTGTTATTCGATATATAAACCCCCCGAAATCCTCGATTAGATTCCAGCCTGTAACTCACTCCCGGGTATCTGTTATTCTATATATAAACCCCCCGAAATCCTCAATTAGATTCCAGCCTGTAACTCACTCCCGGGTATCTGTTATTCTATATATAAACCCCCGAACCCCTTGATTAGATTCCAGCCTGTAACTCACTCCTGGGTATCTATTATTCTATATATAAACCCCCGAACACCTCGATTAGATTCCAGCCTGTAACTCACTCCCGGGTATCTGTTATTCTATATATAAACCCCCGAACCCCTCGATTAGATTCCAGCCTGTAACTCACTCCCGGGTATCTGTTATTCTATATATAAACCCCCCGATTAGATTCCAGCCTGTAACTCACTCCCGGGTATCTGTTATTCTATATATAAACCCCCCGAACCCCTCGATTAGATTCCAGCCTGTAACTCACTCCCGGGTATCTGTTATTCGATGTATAAACCCCCCGAACCCCTCGATTAGATTCCAGCCTGTAACTCACTCCCGGGTATCTGTTATTCTATATATAAACCCCCGAACCCCTCGATTAGATTCCAGCCTGTAACTCACTCCCGGGTATCTGTTATTCTATATATAAAACCCCCGAACCCCTCGATTAGATTTCAGCCTGTAACTCACTCCCGGGTATCTGTTATTCTATATATAAACCCCCCGATTAGATTCCAGCCTGTAACTCACTCCCGGGTATCTGTTATTCTATATATAAACCCCCCGAACCCCTCGATTAGATTCCAGCCTGTAACTCACTCCCGGGTATCTGTTATTCTATATATAAACCCACCGAACCCCTCGATTAGATTCCAGCCTGTAACTCACTCCCGGGTATCTGTTATTCTATATATAAACCCCCGAACCCCTCGATTAGATTCCAGCCTGTAACTCACTCCTGGGTATCTGTTATTCTATATATAAACCCCCGAACCCCTCGATTAGATTCCAGCCTGTAACTCACTCCCGGGTATCTGTTATTCTATATATAAACCCCCGAACCCCTCGATTAGATTCCAGCCTGTAACTCACTCCCGGGTATCTGTTATTCTATATATAAAACCCCCGAACCCCTCGATTAGATTCCAGCCTGTAACTCACACCCGGGTATCTGTTATTCTATCTATAAACCCCCCGATTAGATTCCAGCCTGTAACTCACTCCAGGTATCTGTTATTCTATATATAAACATATAAAACCCCCGAACCCCTCGATTACATTCCAGCCTGTAACTCACTCCCGGGTATCTGTTATTCTATATATAAACCCCCCGATTAGATTCCAGCCTGTAACTCACTCCCGGGTATCAGTTATTCTATATATAAACCCCCCGGACCCCTCGATTAGATTCCAGCCTGTAACTCAATCCCGGGTATCTGTTATTCTATATATAAACCCCCCGAACCCCTCGATTAGATTCCAGCCTGTAACTCACTCCCGGGTATCTGTTATTCTATATATAAACCCCCCGAACCCCTCGATTAGATTCCAGCCTGTAACTCACTCCCGGGTATCTGTTATTGTATATAAACCCCCGATCCCCTCGATTAGATTCCAGCCTGTAACTCACTCCCGGGTATCTGTTATTGTATATATAAACCCCCCGATTAGATTCCAGCCTGTAACTCACTCCCGGGTATCTGTTATTCTATATATAAACCCCCCGAAACCCTCGATTAGATTCCAGCCTGTAACTCACTCCCGGGTATCTGTTATTCTATATATAAAACCCCCGAACCCCTCGATTAGATTCCAGCCTGTAACTCACTCCCGTGTATCTGTTATTCTATATATAAACCCCCAGAAACCCTCGATTAGATTCCAGCCTGTAACTCACTCCCGGGTATCTGTTATTCTATATATAAACTCCCTGAAACCCCCGATTAGATTCCAGCCTGTAACTCACTCCCGGGTATCTGTTATTCTATATATAAACATATAAAACCCCCGAACCCCTCGATTAGATTCCAGCCTGTAACTCACTCCCGGGTATCTGTTATTCTATATATAAACACCCCGAACCCCACGATTAGATTCCAGCCTGTAACTCACTCCCGGGTATCTGTTATTCTATATATAAACCCCCCGAACCCCTCGATTAGATTCCAGCCTGTAACTCACTCCCGGGTATCTGTTATTCTATATATAAACCCCCCGAACCCCTCGATTATATTCCAGCCTGTAACTCACTCCCGGGTATCTGTTATTCTATATATAAACCCCCCGAACCCCTCGATTAGAATCCAGCCTGTAACTCACTCCCGGGTATCTGTTATTTTATATATAAACCCCCCGAACCCCTCGATTAGATTCCAGCCTGTAACTCACTCCCGGGTATCTGTTATTCTATATATAAACCCCCCCGAACCCCTCGATTAGATTCCAGCCTGTAACTCACTCCCGGGTATCTGTTATTCTATATATAAACCCCCCGATTAGATTCCAGCCTGTAACTCACTCCCGGGTATCTGTTATTCTATATATAAACCCCCCGAACCCCTCGATTAGATTCCAGCCTGTAACTCACTCCCGGGTATCTGTTATTCTATATATAAGCCCCCCGAACCCCTCGATTAGATGCCAGCCTGTAACTCACTCCCGGCTATCTGTTATTCTATATATAAGCCCCCCGAACCCCTCGATTAGATTCCAGCCTGTAACTCACTCCCGGCTGTCTGTCATTCTATATATAAACACCCTGAACCCCTCGATTAGATTCCAGCCTGTAACTCACTCCCGGGTATCTGTTATTCTATATATAAACCCCCCGAACCCCTCGATTAGATTCCAGCCTGTAACTCACTCCCGGGTATCTGTTATTGTATATATAAACCCCCCGAACCCCTCGATTAGATTCCAGCCTGTAACTCACTCCCGGCTGTCTGTTATTCTATATATAAACAGTTGGGCAGATGACCATAAGCTGGGTCAAAGAGGTGGGTTTTTGAGGAACATATTAGAGGAGAGGGGGAGAGGTTTAGGGAGGGAGTTCAAGAGCTTGGGGCTCAGGCAGCTGAAGGCACGGCCACCGATGGTGGAGCGATGGGAATCGGGGGATGGGCAAGAGGCCAGAATTGGAGGAGCACAGAGATCTGGGAGGGATTTAGGGGCTGGAGGTGGTTACAGAGATAGGGAGGGGTGTAGGTGCTGGAGGAGGTTACAGAGATCGGGAGGGGTGTAGGGGCTGGAGGTGGTTACAGAGATAGGGAGGGGTGTAGGTGCTGGAGGAGGTTACAGAGATCGGGAGGGGTGTAGGTGCTGGAGGAGGTTACAGAGATAGGGAGGGGTGTAGGGGTTGGAGGGTGTTACAGAGATAGGGAGGGGTGTAGGGCTGGAGGAGGGTACAGAGTTAGGGAGTGGTTTAGGGGCTGAAGTGGGTTAGAGATAGGGAGGGGTGTAGGGTCTGGAGGAGGTTACAGAGATAGGGAGGGGTGTAGGGGCTGGAGGCGGTTACAGAGATAGGGAGGGGTGTAGGGGCTGGGGGAGGTTACAGAGATAGGGAGGGGTGTAGGGGCTGGAGGAGGTTACAGAGATAGGGAGGGGTGTAGGGGCTGGAAGTGGTTACAGAGATAGGGAGGGGTGTAGGGCTGGAGGAGGGTACAGAGTTAGGGAGTGGTTTAGGGGCTGAAGTGGGTTAGAGATAGGGAGGGGTGTAGGGTCTGGAGGAGGTTACAGAGATAGGGAGGGGTGTAGGGGCTGGAGGCGGTTACAGAGATAGGGAGGGGTGTAGGGGCTGGGGGAGGTTACAGAGATAGGGAGGGGTGTAGGGGCTGGAGGAGGTTACAGAGATAGGGAGGGGTGTAGGGGCTGGAAGTGGTTACAGAGATAGGGAGGGGTGCAGGGGCTGGAGGAGGTTACAGAGATAGGGAGGGGTGTAGGGGCTGGAAGTGGTTACAGAGATAGGGAGGGGTGTAGGGGCTGGAGGAGGTTACAGAGATAGGGAGGGGTGGAGGAGGTTACAGAGGTAGGGAGGGGTGGAGGAGGTTACAGAGGTAGGGAGGGGGCGAGGGATTAGAACACGAGGATGAGAATTTTGAAATCGAGGCGTTGCCGGACCGGGAGCCAGTGTACATGAGTGAGCTACAGGGTGTGATGGGTGAATGGGACTCGGTGCAAGTTGGGACACGGGGGCAGCAGAGTTTAAGATGGCAGGGAGGTAGCCTGAATAAATTTAACATCAGAACATCAGAAATAGGAGCAGGAGTTGGCCATTCGGCCCCTCGAGCCTGCTCCGCCATTTAATACCATCATGGCTGATCCGATCATGGACTCAGCTCCACTTCCCTGCCCGCCCCCTTATCCCCTTATCGGTTAAGAAACTGTCTATCTCTGTCTTAAATATATTCAATGTCCCGGCTTCCACAGCTCTCTGAGGCAGAGAATTCCACAGATTTACAACCCTCTGAGAGAAGAGATTCCTCCTCATCTCATTTTTAAATGGGCGGCCCCTTATTCTAAGACCATGCCCCCTAGTTCTAGTCTCCCCCATCAGTGGAAACATCCTCTCTGCATCCACCTTATCAAGTCGTCTCATAATCTTACACGTTTCGATAAGATCACCTCTCATTCTTCTGAATTCCAATGAGTAGAGGCCCAACCTCCTCAACCTTTCCTCATAAGTCAAGCCCCTCATCTCCGGAATCAACCGAGTGAACCTTCTCTGAACTGCCTCCAAAGCAAGTATATCCTTTCGTAAATATGGAAACCAAAACTGCACGCAGTACTCCAGGTGTGGCCTCACCAATACCCTGTATAACTGGAGCAAGACTTCCCTGCTTTTATACTCCATCCCCTTTGCAATAAAGGCCAAGATTCCATTGGCCTTCCTGATCACTTGCTGTACCTGCATACTAACCTTTTGTGTTTTATGCACAAGTAACCCCCAGGTCCCGCTGTACTGCAGCACTTTGCAATCTTTCTCCATTTCAGTAATAACTTGCTCTTTGATTTTTTTCTGCCGAAGTGCATGACCTCACACTTTCCCACATTAGACTTCATCTGCCAAATTTTTGCCCACTCACTTAGCCTGTCTATGTCCTTTTGCAGATTTTTTGTGTCCTCCTCACACATTGCTTTTCCTCCCATCTTTGTATCGTCAGCAAACTTGTTTACGTTACACTCAGTCCCTTCTTCCAAGTTGTTGATATCGATTCAAGGTGGAGATAGACAGATTTTTGAGCGATAAGGGAGTGAAGGGTTATGGGGAGTGGGCGGGGAAGTGGAGCTGAGTCCATGATCGGATCAGCCATGATCGTATTAAATGGCGGAGCAGGCTCGAGGGGCCGAATGGCCCACTCCTGCTCCTATTTCTTGTGTTCTTATTACTGAGTGTGTTGAATATCGACTTGTTGATGATGTACAGCGAGGGAGTAGAGATATTAATCACCGAGACAAACACACGCAATAACTGCAATGAATTAGTGTCACATCCAACGACCCTGAAACTGCAGATAGACAGCCCAACACAACACCCTGCCGTTTGCTCAGGGCTCAATGCTTTGTTCATTTTGGACTCATTGCTGTACTCAATATTTCGGTTAACAGCTCACGGGCTGTGTGAAATCAGTGGAGATATTGTGTGTACTGTTATTCACAAGCACCACCAATTTCTTGGCTAAAGCGCAAGCTCCTTTGGGTGGAGTCCTCGGGTGGCAAGGTGTGCAGTAACCCTGTTCAAACCAGGGAACGAGGGTGTTTTAGGTCTTGCCTTCTCCCCATATCCCCCAACCCCACCCTCTCCCCATATCCCCCAACCCCACCCTCTCCCCATATCCCCCAACCCCACCCTCTCCCCCAACCCCACCCTCTCCCCATATCCCCCAACCCCACCCTCTCCCCATATCCCCCAACCCCACCCTCTCCCCATATCCCCCAACCCCACCCTCTCCCCATATCCCCCAACCCCACCCTCTCCCCATATCCCCCAACCCCACCCTCTCACCCAACCCCACCCTCTCCCCATATCCCCCAACCCCACCCTCTCCCCATATCCCCCAACCCCACCTTCTCCCCATATCCCCCAACCCCACCCTCTCCCCATATCCCCCAACCAAACCCTCTCCCCATCTCCCCCAACCCCACCCTCTCCCCATATCCCCCAACCACACCCTCTCCCCATCTCCCCCAACCCCACCCTCTCCCCATATCCCCCAACCCCACCTTCTCCCCATATCCCCCAACCCCACCCTCTCCCCATATCCCCCAACCCCACCCTCTCCCCATATCCCCCAACCCCACCGTCTCCCCATATCCCCCAACCCCACCCTCTCCCCATATCTCCCAACCCCATCCTCTCCCCATATCCACCAACCCCACCCTCTCCCCATATCTCCCAACCCCATCCTCTCCCCATATCCCCCAACCCCACCCTCTCCCCATATCTCCCAACCCCACCCTCTCCCCATATCTCCCAACCCCATCCTCTCCCCATCTCCCCCAACCCCACCCTCTCCCCATATCTCACAACCCCACCCTCTCCCCATATCTCCCAACCCCACCCTCTCCCCATCTCCCCCAACCCCACCCTCTCCCCATCTCCCCCAACCCCACCCTCTCCCCATCTCCCCCAACCCCACCTTCTCCCCATCTCCCCCAACACCACCGTTTCTCCGGGTCCCTCAATGCCTTTCACCCCCCTCAAGACATCTCAAAGCACATTACAGCCAATGAAGTAATTTTTGGAGTGTGGTCACTGTTGTAACGTACGAAACGCAGCAGCCAATTTGCGCACAACCATTTCCCACAAACAGCATCGTGATAATGACTGGATGATCTGATCTTTAGTGATGATGGATGTGGGGTAAATATTGGCCTCAGGACCCCAGGGAGAACTCCCCTGGTTGACTTTGAAATAGTGGCCGTGGGATCTTTTACATCCACAGGGAGGGCAGACAGGGCCTCGGATTAACACCTCATCCAAAAGACGTCACCTCCGACAGTGCGGCACTCCCACAGTACTGCCCCTCCGACAGTGCGGCGCTCCCTCAGTACTGCCCCTCCGACAGTGCGGCGCTCCCTCAGTACTGCCCCTCCGACAGTGCGGCGCTCCCTCAGTACTGCCCCTCCGACAGTGCGGCACTCCCACAGTACTGCCCCTCCGACAGTGCGGTACTCCCTCAGTACTGCCCCTCCGACAGTGCGGCACTCCCTCAGTACTGCCCCTCCGACAGTGCAGCACTCCCTCAGTACTGCCCCTCCGACAGTGCGGCTCCCTCAGTACTGCCCCTCCGACAGTGCGGCACTCCCTCAGTACTGCCCCTCCGACAGTGCGGCACTCCCTCAGTACTGCCCCTCCGACAGTGCGGCACTCCCTCAGTACTGCCCCTTCGACAGTGCAGCGCTCCCTCAGTGCTGCCCCTCTGACAGTGCGGCACTCCCTCAGTACTGCTCCTCCGACAGTGCGGCACTCCCTCAGTACTGCCCCTCCGACAGTGCGGCGCTCCCTCAGTACTGCCCCTCCGACAGTGCGGCACTCCCTCAGTACTGCCCCTCCGACAGTGCGGCACTCCCTCAGTACTGCCCCTCCGACAGTGCAACGCTCCCTCAGTACTGCCCCTCCGACAGTGCGGCACTCCCTCAGTACTGCCCCTCCGACAGTGCGGCACTCCCTCAGTACTGCCCCTCCGACAGTGCGGCGCTCCCTCAGTACTGCCCCTCTGACAGCGCGGTACGGTGCTCCCTCAGTACCGCCCCTCCGACAGCGCAGTATGGCGCTCCCTCAGTAACTCCCCTCCGACAGTGCAGCGCTCCCTCAGTACTGCCCCTCCGACAGTGCAGCGCTCCCTCAGTACCGCCCCTCCGACAGCGCAGCGAGGCGCTCCCTCAATACCGCCCTCCGACAGCGCAGTATGGCGCTCCCTCAGTAACACCCCTCCGACAGCGCAGCGAGGCGCTCCCTCAGTACTGCCCCTCCGATAGCGCATTTCGGCACTCCCTCAGTACCGCCCCTCCGACAGCGCAGTGCGGCGCTCCCTCAGTACCGCCCCTCCGACAGCGCAGTACGGCGCTCCCTCGGTACCGCCCCTCCGACAGCGCAGTACGGCGCTCCCTCAGTACCGCCCCTCCGACAGCGCAGTACGGCGCTCCCTCAGTACTGCCCCTCCGACAGCGCAGTACGGCGCTCCCTCAGTACTGCCCCGACAGTGGCACTGG
>NW_027253049.1:0-18405 GCF_044704955.1 Pristiophorus japonicus | reverse complement strand
TCCCCATATCCCCAACTCCCTCAACTCCGCCTACCCACCTTCTCCCCATATACCCCAACCCCACCTACTCCAACCCCACCTACCCACCTTCTCCATATCCCACCACCTTCTCCCGATATCCCCCAACCCCACCTACCCACCTTCTCCCGATATCCCCCAACCCCTATCCCCCAACCCCACCTACTACCTACCCACCTACCCCATCTCTCCACATATCGTCCAAACCCAGCAACCCAGCTTCACCCATATTCCTCAACACCACCTACCCACCTTCTCCCCTTATCCCCCAAACCCACCTACCCACCTTCTCCCCATATCCCTCAACCCCAACTACCCACCTTCTCCCCATATCCCCCAACCCCACCTAGCCACCTTCTCCCCATATCACCCAACCTCACCTCCCCACATTCTCCCCATATCCCCCAACCCCACCTACCCACCTTCTCCCGATATCCCCCAACCCCACCTACCCAACTTCTCCCTATATCCCTCCAACCTCACCTACCCAGCTTCTCCCCATATCCCCCAACCCCACCTACCCAACTTCTCCCCATATCCCCCCAACCTCACCTACCCAGCTTCACCCCATATCCCCCAACCCCACCTACCCACCTTCTCCCCATATCCCCCAACCCCACCTCCCCACCTTCTCCTTATATCCCCAACCCTACCCAGCTTCACCCCATATCCCCCAACCACACCTACACACCTTCTCCCCATATCCCCCAACCCCACCGACCCACCTTCTCCCCATATCCCCCAAACCCACCAACCCACCTTCTCCCCAAATCCCCGAACTCCATCTCTCCACATATCCCCCAACCCCAGCAACCCAGCTTCACCCCATATCCCCCAACCCCACCTACCCACCTTCTCCCCTTATCCCCCAACCCCACCTACCCACCTTCTCCCCATATTCCTCAACACCACCTACCCACCTTCTCCCCATATCCCCCAACCCCACCTACCCACCTTCTCCGCATATCCCTCAACCCCACCTACCGACCTTCTCCCCATATCCCCCAACCCCACCTACCCAGCTTCACCCCATATCCCCCAACCCCACCTACCCACCTTCTCCCCATATTCCCCAACCCCACCAACCCACCTTCTCCCCAGATCCCCAAGCCCAACTACCCACCTTCTCCCCATATTCCCCAACCCCACCAACCCACCTTCTCCCCATATCTCTCAACCCCACCTACCCACCTTCTCCCCATATTCCTCAACACCACCTACCCACCTTTTCCCCATATCCCCCAACCCCACCTTCCCACCTTCTCCCCATATCCCTCAACCCCACCTACCCACCTTCTCCCCATATCCCTCAACCCCACCTACCCACCTTCTCCCCATATCCCTCAACACCACCTACCCACCTTTTCCACATATCCCCCAACCCCACCTACCCACCTTTTCCCCATATCCCCCAACCCCACCTACCCACCTTCTCCCCATATTCCTCAACCCCACCTACCCACCTTCTCCCCATATCCCCCAACCCAACCTACCCACCTTCTCCCCATATCCCCCCAACCCCACATACCTACCTTCTCCCCATATCTCTCAACCCCACCTACCCACCTTCTCCCCAATTACCCCAACCCCACCTAACCACCTTCTCCGGATATCCACCAACCCCACCTACTCACCTTCTCCCCATATTCCTCAACCCCACCTACCCACCTTCTCCTCATATCCCCCAACCCCACCTACCCACCTTCTCCCCATATCCCCCAACCCCACCTACCCACCTTCTCCCCAATTACTCCAACCCCACCTACCCACCTTCTCCTCATATCCCCCAACCTCACCAACCCACCTCCTCCCCATATCCCCAACCTACCCACCTTCTCCCCATATCCCCCCAACCCCACATACCTACCTTCTCCCCATATCCCTCAACCCTACGAACCCACCTTCTCCCCAATTAACCCAACCCCACCGAACCACCTTCTCCGGATATCCACCAACCCAACCTACCCACCTTCTCCCCATATCCCCCCAACCCCACATACCCACCTTCTCCCCATATCCCTCAACCCCACCTACCCACCTTCTCCCCAATTACCCCAACCCCACCTACCCACGTTCTCCCCATATCCCCCCAACCCCACATACCCACCTTCTCCCCATATCCCTCAACCCCACCTACCCACCTTCTCCCCAGTTACCCCAACCCCACCTACCCACCTTCTCCCCATATCCCCCTGCCCCACCTACCCACCTTCTCCCCATATCCCCCCAACCCCAACTACCCACCTTCTCCCCATATCCCCCAACCCCACCTACTCACCTTCTCCCCATATCCCCCAACCTCACCTCCCCACCTTCTCCCCATATCACCCAACCCCACCTACCCACCTTCTCCCCATATCCCTCAACCCCACCTAACCACCTTCTCCCGATATCCCCCAACCCCACCTACCCACCTTCTCCCGATATCCCCCAACCCCACCTACCCATCTTCTCCACATATTCTCCAACCACACCTACCCACCTTCTCCCGATATCCCCCAACCACACCTTCCCATCTTCTCCACGTATTCCCCAACCCCACCTACCCACCTTCTCCCCAAATCCCCCAACCCCATCTCTCCACATTCTCCCCATATCCCCCAACCCCACCTAGCCACCTTCTCCCCATATCACCCAACCTCACCTCCCCACATTCTCCCCATATCCCCCAACCCCACCTACCCACCTTCTCCCGATATCCCCCAACCCCACCTACCCAACTTCTCCCCATATCCCCCCAACCTCACCTACCCAGCTTCACCCCATATCCCCCAACCCCACCTACCCACCTTCTCCCCATATCCCCCAACCCCACCTCCCCACCTTCTCCCTATATTCCCAACCCTACCCAGCTTCACCCCATATCCCCCAACCCCACCTACACACCTTCTCCCCATATCCCCCAACCCCACCGACCCACCTTCTCCCCATATCCCCCAACCCCACCTACCCACCTTCTCCCCATATCCCCCAACCCCACCTACCCACCTTCTCCCCATATCCCCCAACCCCACCTACCCACCTTCTCCCCATATCCCTCAACACCACCTACCCACCTTCTCCCCATATCCCCCAACCCCACCGACCCACCTTCTCCCCATATCCCCCAACCCCACCTACCCACCTTCTCCCCATATCCCCCAACCCCACCGACCCACTTTCTCCCCATATCCCCCAACCCCACCGACCCACCTTCTCCCCATATCCCCCAACCCCACCTACCCACCTTCTCCCCATATCCCCCAACCCCACCTACCCACCTTCTCCCCATATCCCCAACCCCACCAACCCACCTTCTCACCATATCCCTCAACTCCGCCTACCCACCTTCTCCCCATATCCCCCAACCCCACCTTCTCCCCATATCCCTCAACTCCGCCTACCCACCTTCTCCCCATATCCCCCAACCCCACCTACTCCCCATATCCCTCAACTCCGCCTACCCACCTTCTCCCCATATCCCCCAACCCCACCTCCTCCCCATATCCCCCAACTCCGCCTCCCCACCTTCTCCCCATATCCCCCAACCCCACCTCCTCCCCATATTCCTCAACACCACCTACCCACCTTTTCCACATATCCCCCAACCCCACCTACCCACCTTTTCCCCATATCCCCCAACCCCACCTACCCACCTTTTCCCCATATCCCCCAACCCCACCTACCCACATTCTCCTCATATCCCCCAACCACACCTACCCAGCTTCTCCCCATATCCCCCAACCCCACCAACAACCTTGTCCCCATATCCCCCAACCCCACCTACACACCTTCTCCCCATATCCCCCAACCCCACCTACACACCTTCTCCCCATATCCCCCAACCCCACCTACCCACCTTCTCCCCATATCCCCCAACCCCACCTACCCACCTTCTCCCCATATCCCCCAACCCCACCTACCCACCTTCTCCCCATATCCCCCAACCCAACCTAACCACCTTCTCCCCATATCCCCCCAACCCCACATACCTACCTTCTCCCCATATCTCTCAACCCCACCTACCCACCTTCTCCCCAATTACCCCAACCCCACCTAACCACCTTCTCCGGATATCAACCAACCCCACCTACTCACCTTCTCCCCATATTCCTCAACCCCACCTACCCACCTTCTCCTCATATCCCCCAACCCCACCTACCCACCTTCTCCCCATATCCACCAACCCCACCTACCCACCTTCTCCCCATATCCCCCAACCCAACCTACCCACCTTCTCCCCATATCCCCCCAACCCCACATAACTACCTTCTCCCCATATCCCTCAACCCCACCTACCCACCTTCTCCCCAATTACCCAAACCCCACCTAACCACCTTCTCCGGATATCCACCAACCCCACCTACCCACCTTCTCCTCATATCCCCCAACCTCACCAACCCACCTCCTCCCCATATCCCCAACCTACCCACCTTCTCCCCATATCCCCCCAACCCCACATACCTACCTTCTCCCCATATCCCTCAACCCTACGAACCCACCTTCTCCCCAATTAAGCCAACCCCACCGAACCACCTTCTCCGGATATCCACCAACCCAACCTACCCACCTTCTCCCCATATCCCCCCAACCCCACATACCCACCTTCTCCCCATATCCCTCAACCCCACCTACCCACCTTCTCCCCATATCCCCCCAACCCCACATACCCACCTTCTCCCCATATCCCCCCAACCCCACATACCCACCTTCTCCCCATATCCCCCCATCCCCACCTACCCACCTTCTCCCCATATCCCCCCAACCCCACATACCCACCTTCTCCCCATATCCCTCGACCCCACCTACCCACCTTCTCCCCAATTACCCCAACCCCACCTACCCACGTTCTCCCCATATCCCCCCAACCCCACCTTCTCCCCATATCCCTCAACCCCACCTACCCACCTTCTCCCCAGTTACCCCAACCCCACCTACCCACCTTCTCCCTATATCCCCCTGCCCCACCTACCCACCTTCTCCCCATATCCCCCCAACCCCAACTACCCACCTTCTCCCCATATCCCCCAACCCCACCTACCCACCTTCTCCCCATATCCCCCAACCTCACCTCCCCACCTTCTCCCCATATCACCCAACCCCACCTACCCACCTCTCCCCATATCCCTCAACCCCACCTACCCACCTTCTCCCGATATCCCCCAACCCCACCTACCCATCTTCTCCACATATTCCCCAACCACACCTACCCAGCTTCTCCCGATATCCCCCAACCACACCTTCCCATCTTCTCCACGTATTCCCCAACCCCACCTACCCACCTTCTCCCCAAATCCCCCAACCCCATCTCTCCACATATCGTCCAACCCCAGCAACCCAGCTTCACCCCATATTCCTCAACACCACCTACCCACCTTCTCCCCTTATCCCCCAAACCCACCTACCCACCTTCTCCCCATATCCCTCAACCCCAACTACCCACCTTCTCCCCATATCCCCCAACCCCACCTAGCCACCTTCTCCCCATATCACCCAACCTCACCTCCCCACATTCTCCCCATATCCCCCAACCCCACCTACCCACCTTCTCCCCATATCCCCCAACCCCACCTACCCACCTTCTCCCGATATCCCCCAACCCCACCTACCCAACTTCTCCCTATATCCCTCCAACCTCACCTCCCCAGCTTCTCCCCATATCCCCCAACCCCACCTACCCAACTTCTCCCCATATCCCCCCAACCTCACCTACCCAGCTTCACCCCATATCCCCCAACCCCACCTACCCACCTTCTCCCCATATCCCCCAACCCCACCTCCCCACCTTCTCCCTATATCCCCAACCCTTCCCACCTTCTCCCCATATCCCCCAACCCCACCTACCCACCTTCTCCCCATATCCCCCAACCCCACCGACCCACCTTCTCCCCATATCCCCCAACCCCACCTACCCACCTTCTCCCCATATCCCCCAACCCCACCTACCCACCTTCTCCCCATATCCCCCAACCCCACCTACCCACCTTCTCCCCATATCCCTCAACTCCGCCTACCCACCTTCTCCCCATATCCCCCAACCCCACCTACTCCCCATATTCCTCAACCCTGCCTACCCACCTTCTCCCCATATCCCCCAACCCCACCTCCTCCCCATATCCCCCAACTCCGCCTACCCACCTTCTCCCCATATCCCCCAACCCCACCTCCTCCCCATATACCCCAACTCCACCTACCCACCTTCTCCTCATATCCCCCAACCCGACCTACCCAGCTTCTCCCCATATCCCCCAACCTCACCAACCCACCTTCCTACATATTCCTCATCCCCACCTACCCACCTTCTCCCCAAATCCCCCAACCCCACCTACCCACCTTCTCCCCATATCCCCCAACCCCACCAACCACCTTCTCCCCATATCTCCCAACACCACCTACCCACCTTCTCCCCATATCCCTCAACCCCACCCACGCACCTTCTCCCCATATCCCTCAAGCCCACCTACCCACCTTCTCCCCATATCCCTCAACCCCACCTACCCACCTTCTCCCATATCCCTCAACACCACCTACCCACCTCCTCGTATCCCCCAACCCCACCTACCCACCTTCTCCCCATATACCTCAACCCCACCTACCCCCCTTCTCCCATATCCCTCAACACCACCTACCCACCTTCTCCCCATATCCCCCAACCCCACCTACCCACCTCCCCATATCCCCCAACCCCACCTACCCACCTTCTCCCCATATCCCCCAACCCGACCGACCCAACTTCTCCCCATATCCCTCAACCCCACCCACGCACCTTCTCCCCATATCCCTCAAGCCCACCTACCCACCTTCTCCCCATATCCCCCAACCCCACCTTCTCCCCATATCCCTCAACTCCGCCTCTCCACCTTCTCCCCATATCCCCCAACCCCACCTCCTCCCCATATCCCTCAACTCCGCCTACCCACCTTCTCCCCATATCCCCCAACCCCACCTACCCACCTTCTCCCCATATCCCCCAACTCCGCCTACCCACCTTCTCCCCATATCCCCCAACCCCACCTCCTCCTCATATCCCCCAACCCGACCTACCCAGCTTCTCCCCATATCCCCCAACCTCACCAACCCACCTTCCCCCATATTCCTCATCCCCACCTACCCACCTTCTCCCCAAATCCCCCAACCCCACCTACCCACCTTCTCCCCATATCTCCCAACCCCACCTACCCATCTTCTCCACATATTCCCCAACCCCACCTACCCACCTTCTCCTCATATCCCCCAAACCCACCAACCCACCTTCTCCACAAATCCCCCAACCCCAACTCTCCCCATATCCCCCAACCCCACCTACCCACCTTCTCCCCAGATCCCCCAACCCCACCTACCCACCTTCTCCCATATCCCTCAACACCACCTACCCACCTCCCCATATCCCCCAACCCCACCTACCCACCTCCGCATATCCCCCAACCCCACCTACCCACCTTCTCCCCATATCCCTCAACCCCACCTACCCACCTGCTACTCATATCCCTCAACCCCAACTACCCACCTTCTCCCCATATCCCCCAACCCCACCTAGCCACCTTCTCCCCATATCACCCAACCTCACCTCCCCACATTCTCCCCATATCCCCCAACCCCACCTACCCACCTTCTCCCGATATCCCCCAACCCCACCTACCCAACTTCTCCCTATATCCCTCCAACCTCACCTCCCCAGCTTCTCCCCATATCCCCCAACCCCACCTACCCAACTTCTCCCCATATCCCCCCAACCTCACCTACCCAGCTTCACCCCATATCCCCCAACCCCACCTACCCACCTTCTCCCCATATCCCCCAACCCCACCTCCCCACCTTCTCCCTATATCCCCAACCCTTCCCAGCTTCACCCCATATCCCCCAACCCCACCTACACACCTTCTCCCCATATCCCCCAACCCCACCGACCCACCTTCTCCCCATATCCCCCAACCCCACCTACCCACCTTCTCCCCATATCCCCCAACCCCACCTACCCACCTTCTCCCCATATCCCCTAACCCCACCTACCCACCTTCTCCCCATATCCCTCAACGCCACCTACCCACCTTCTCCCCATATCCCCCAACCCCACCGACCCACCTTCTCCCCATATCCCCCAACCCCACCTACCCACCTTCGCCCCATATCCCCCAACCCCACCTACCCACCTTCTCCCCATATCCCCCAACCCCACCGACCCACCTTCTCCCCATATCCCCCAACCCCACCTACCCACCTTCTCCCCATATCCCCCAACCCCACCTACCCACCTTCTCCCCATATCCCCCAACCCCACCTACCCACCTTCTCCCCATATCCCCCAACCCCACCTACCCACCTTCTCCCCATATCCCCAACCCCACCAACCCACCTTCTCACCATATCCCTCAACTCCGCCTACCCACCTTCTCCCCATATCCCCCAACCCCACCTACTCCCCATATTCCTCAACCCTGCCTACCCACCTTCTCCCCATATCCCCCAACCCCACCTCCTCCCCATATCCCCCAACTCCACCTACCCACCTTCTCCCCATATCCCTCAACCCCACCTACCCACCTCCCCATATACCTCAACCCCACCTACCCCCATTCTCCCATATCCCTCAACACCACCTACCCACCTTCTCCCCATATCCCCCAACCCCACCTACCCACCTCCCCATATCCCCCAACCCCACCTACCCACCTTCTCCCCATATCCCCCAACCCGACCGACCCACCTTCTCCCCATATCCCTGAACCCCACCCACGCACCTTCTCCCCATATCCCTCAAGCCCACCTACCCACCTTCTCCCCATATCCCCCAACCCCACCTTCTCCCCATATCCCTCAACTCCGCCTCTCCACCTTCTCTGCATATCCCCCAACCCCACCTCCTCCCCATATCCCTCAACTCCGCCTACCCACCTTCTCCCCATATCCCCCAACCCCACCTACGCACCTTCTCCCCATATCCCCCAACCCGACCGACCCACCTTCTCCCCATATCCCTCAAGCCCACCTACCCACCTTCTCCCCATATCCCCCAACTCCGCCTACCCACCTTCTCCACATATCCCCCAACCCCACCTCCTCCTCATATCCCCCAACCCGACCTACCCAGCTTCTCCCCATATCCCCCAACCTCACCAACCCACCTTCCCCCATATTCCTCATCCCCACCTACCCACCTTCTCCCCAAATCCCCCAACCCCACCTACCCACCTTCTCCCCATATCTCCCAACCCCACCTACCCATCTTCTCCACATATTCCCCAACCCCACCTACCCACCTTCTCCTCATATCCCCCAAACCCACCAACCCACCTTCTCCACAAATCCCCCAACCCCATCTCTCCCCATATCCCCCAACCCCACCTACCCACCTTCTCTCCAGATCCCCCAACCCCACCTACCCACCTTCTCCCATATCCCTCAACACCACCTACCCACCTCCCCATATCCCCCAACCCCACCTACCCACCTCCGCATATCCCCCAACCCCACCTACCCACCTTCTCCCCATATCCCTCAACCCCACCTACCCACCTGCTGCTCATATCCCGCAACACCACCTACCCACCTTCTCCCCATATACCCCAATCCCACCTACCCACCTTCTCCCCATATCCCCCAACCCCACCTACCCACCTTCTCCCCATATCCCTCAACGCCACCTACCCACCTTCTCCCCATATCCCCCAACCCCACCGACCCACCTTCTCCCCATATCCCCCAACCCCACCTACCCACCTTCTCCCCATATCCCCCAACCCCACCTACCCACCTTCTCCCAATATCCCCCAACCCCACCTACCCACCTTCTCCCCATATCCCCCAACCCCACCTACCCACCTTCTCCCCATATCCCCCAACCCCACCTACCCACCTTCTCCCCATATCCCCCAACCCCAGCTACCCACCTTCTCCCCATATCCCCAACCCCACCAACCCACCTTCTCACCATATCCCTCATCTCCGCCTACCCACCTTCTCCCCATATCCCCCAACCCCACCTCCTCCCCATATCCCCCAACTCCACCTACCCACCTTCTCCTCATATCCCCCAACCCGACCTACCCAGCTTCTCCCCATATCCCCCAACCTCACCAACCCACCTTCCCACATATTCCTCATCCCCACCTACCCACCTTCTTCCCAAATCCCCCAACCCCACCTACCCACCTTCTCCCCATATCCCCCAACCCCACCTACCCACCTTCTCCCCATAACCCCCAACCCCACCTACCTACATTCTCCCGATATCCCCCAACCCCACCTACCCATCTTCTCCACATATTCCCCAACCCCACCTACCCACCTTCTCCTCATATCTCCCAAACCCACCAACCCACCTTCTCCACAAATCCCCCGACCCCATCTCTCCCCATATCCCCCAACCCCACCTACCCACCTTCTCCCCATATCCCCCAACCCCACCTACCCACCTTCTCCCATATCCCTCAACACCACCTACCCACCTTCTCCCCATATCCCTCAACCCCTCCTACCCACCTTCTCCCCATATCCCTCAACCCCACCTACCCACCTTCTCCCCATATCCCCCAACCCCACCTACCCACCTTCTCCCCATATCCCCCAATCCCACCTACCCACCTTCTCCCCATATCCCCAACCCTACCCAGCTTCACCCCATATCCCCCAACCCCATCTACCCACCTTCTCCCCATATCCCTCAACCCCATTTACCCACCTTCTACCCATATCCCCCAACCCCACCTACCCACCTTCTCCCCATATCCCCCAACCCCACCTACCCACCTTCTCCCCATATCTCCCAACACCACCTACCCACCTTCTCCCCATATCCCTCAACCCCACCTACCCACCTTCTCCCCATATCCCTCAACCCCACCTACCCACCTTCTCCCATATCCCTCAACACCACCTACCCACCTCCCCGTATCCCCCAACCCCACCGACCCACCTTCTCCCCATATCCCCCAACCCCACCTACCCACCTCCCCATATCCCCCAACCCCACCTACCCACCTTCTCCCCATATCCCCCAACCCGACCGACCCACCTTCTCCCCATATCCCTCAACCCCACCTACGCACCTTCTCCCCATATCCCTCAAGCCCACCTACCCACCTTCTACCCATATCCCCCAACCCCACCTTCTCCCCATATCCCTCAACTCCGCCTCTCCACCTTCTCCCCATATCCCCCAACCCCACCTCCTCCCCATATCCCTCAACTCCGCCTACCCACCTTCTCCCCATATCCCCCAACCCCACCTACGCACCTTCTCCCCTTATCCCTCAAGCCCACCTACCCACCTTCTCCCCATATCCCCCAACTCCGCCTGCCCACCTTCTCCCCATATCCCCCAACCCCACCTCCTCCCCATATCCCCCAACCCCACCTACCCACCTTCTCCCCATATCCCCCAACCTCACCTACCCACCTTCTCCCCATAACCCCCAACCCCACCTACCTACATTCTCCCGATATCCCCCAACCCCACCTACCCATCTTCTCCACATATTCCCCAACCCCACCTACCCACCTTCTCCTCATATCTCCCAAACCCACCAACCCACCTTCTCCACAAATCCCCCAACCCCATCTCTCCCCATATCCCCCAACCCCACCTACCCACCTTCTCCCCATATCCCCCAACCCCACCTACCCACCTTCTCCCCATATCCCCCAACTCCGCCTACCCACCTTCTCCCCATATCCCCCAACCCCACCTCCTCCCCATATCCCCCAACTCCACCCACCCACCTTCTCCCCATATCCCCCAACCTCACCAACCCACCTTCCCCCATATTCCTCATCCCCACCTACCCACCTTCTCCCCAAATCCCCCAACCCCACCTACCCACCTTCTCCCCATATCTCCCAACCCCACCTACCCACCTTCTCCCCATATCCCCCAACCCCACCTACCTACATTCTCCCGATATCCCCCAACCCCACCTACCCACCTTCTCCACATATCCCCCAAACCCACCAACCCACCTTCTCCACAAATCCCCCAACCCCACCTACCCACCTCCGCATATCCCTCAACCCCACCTAGCCACCTTCTCCCCATATCCCTCAACCCCACCTACCCACCTGCTAGTCATATCCCTCAACACCACCTACCCACCTTCTCCCCATATCCCTCAACCTCACCTACCCACCTTCCCCCCATATCCCTCAACCCCACCTACCCACCTTCTCCCCATATCCCCCAACCCCACCTACCCACCTTCTCCCCATATCCCCCAATCCCACCTACCCACCTTCTCCCCATATCCCCAACCCTACCCAGCTTCACCCCATATCCCCCAACCCCATCTACCCACCTTCTCCCCATATCCCTCAACCCCATCTACCCACCTTCTCCCCATATCCCCCAACCCCACCTACCCACCTTCTCTCCATATCCCCCAACCCCACCTCCCCACCTTCTCCCCATATCTCCCAACACCACCTACCCACCTTCTCCCCATATCCCTCAACGCCACCTACCCACCTTCTCCCCATGTCCCTCAACCCCAGCTACCCACCTCCCCATATCCCCCAACCCCACCTACCCACCTTCTCCCCATATCCCCCAACCCCACCTACCCACCTTCTCCCCATATCCCCCAACCCCACCTACCCACCTTCTCCCCATATCCCCCAACCCCACCTACCCACCTTCTCCCCATATCCCCCAACACCATCTACCCACCTTCTCCCCATATCCCCCAACACCATCTCTCCACATATCCCCCAACCCCAGCAACCCAGCTTCACCCCATATCCCCCAACCCCACCTACCCACCTTCTCCCCTTATCCCCCAACCCCACCTCCCCACCTTCACCCCATATCCCCCAACCCCACCTCCCCACCTTCTCCCCATATCCCCCAACCCCACCTCCCTACCTTCTCCCCATATCTCTCAACCCCAACTACTCACCTTCTCCCCATATCCCACAACCTCACCTCCCCACCTTCTCCCCATATCCCCCAATCCCACCTACCCATCTTCTCCCCATATCCTCAACCCTACCCAGCTTCACCCCATATCCCCCAACCCCATCTACCCACCTTCTCCCCATATCCCTCAACCCCATCTACCCACCTTCTACCCATATCCCCCAACCCCACCTACCCACCTTCTCCCCATATCCCCCAACCCCACCTACCCACCTTCTCCCCATACCTCCCAACACCACCTACCCACCTTCTCCCCGTATCCCTCAACCCCACCTACCCACCTTCTCCCCATATCCCTCAACCCCACCTACCCACCTTCTCCCATATCCCTCAACACCACCTACCCACCTCCCCGTATCCCCCAATCCCACCTACCCACCTTCTCCCCATATCCCCCAACCCCACCTACCCACCTTCTCCCCATAACCCTCAACCCCACCTACGCACCTTCTCCCCATATCCCTCAACCCCACCTACCCACCTTCTCCACATATCCCCAACCCGACCCACCTTCTCCCCATATCATCCAATCTCACCGACCCACCTTCTCCCCATATCCTGCAACCCCACCTACCCACCTTCTCCCCATATCCCCCAACCCCACCTACCCACCTTCTCCCCATATCCCCCAACACCATCTACCCACCTTCTCCCCATATCCCCCAACACCATCTCTCCACATATCCACCAACCCCAACAACCCAGCTTCACCCCATATCCCCCAACCCCACCTACCCACCTTCTCCCCTTATCCCCCAACCCCACCTACCCACCTTCTCCCCTTATCCCCCAACCCCACCCACCCACCTTCTCCCCATATCCCCCAACCCCACCTACCCACCTTCTCCCCATATCCCCCAACCTCACCTCCCCACATTCTCCCCATATCCCCCAACCCCACCTACCCACCTTCTCCCCATATCCCTCAACCCCAACTACCCACCTTCTCCCCACATCCCCCAACCCCACCTCCCCACCTTCTCCCCATATCCCCCAACCCCATCTACCGACCTTCTCCTCATAACTCCCAAACCCACCAACCCACCTTCTCCACAAATCCCCCAACCCCATCTCTCCCATATCCCCCAACCCCACCTACCCACCTTCTCCCCATATCCCCCAACTCCACCTACCCACCTTCTCCCATATCCCTCAACACCACCTACCCACCTCCCCATATTCCCCAACCCCACCTACCCACCTCCGCATATCCCCCAACCCCACCTACCCACCTTCTCCCCATATCCCTCAACCCCACCTACCCACCTTCTACTCATATCCCTCAACACCACCTACCCACCTTCTCCCCATATCCCTCAACCCCACCTACCCACCTTCTCCCCATATCCCTCAACCCCACCTACCCACCTTCTCCCCATATCCCCCAACCCCACCTACCCACCTTCTCCCCATATCCCCCAATCCCACCTACCCATCTTCTCCCCATATCCTCAACCCTACCCAGCTTCACCCCATATCCCCCAACCCCATCTACCCACCTTCTCCCCATATCCCTCAACCCCATCTACCCACCTTCTACCCATATCCCCCAACCCCACCTACCCACCTTCTCCCCATATCCCCCAACCCCACCTACCCACCTTCTCCCCATACCTCCCAACACCACCTACCCACCTTCTCCCCATATCCCTCAACCCCACCTACCCACCTTCTCCCCATATCCCTCAACCCCACCTACCCACCTTCTCCCATATCCCTCAACACCACCTACCCACCTCCCCGTATCCCCCAACCCCACCTACCCACCTTCTCCCCATATCCCTCAACCCCACCTACCCCCCTTCTCCCATATCCCTCAACACCACCTACCCACCTTCTCCCCATATCCCCCAACCCCACCTACCCACCTCCCCATATCCCCCAACCCCACCTACCCACCTTCTCCCCATATCCCCCAACCCGACCGACCCACCTTCTCCCCATATCCCTCAACCCCACCTACGCACCTTCTCCCCATATCCCTCAAGCCCACCTACCCACCTTCTCCCCATATCCCCCAACCCCACCTTCTCCCCATATCCCTCAACTCCGCCTCTCCACCTTCTCCCCATATCCCCCAACCCCACCTCCTCCCCATATCCCTCAACTCCGCCTACCCACCTTCTCCCCATATCCCCCAACCCCACCTACGCACCTTCTCCCCTTATCCCTCAAGCCCACCTACCCACCTTCTCCCCATATCCCCCAACTCAGCCTACCCACCTTCTCCCCATATCCCCCAACCCCACCTCCTCCCCATATCCCCCAACTCCACCTACCCACCTTCTCCCCATATCCCCCAACCTCACCAACCCACCTTCCCCCATATTCCTCATCCCCACCTACCCACCTTCTCCCCAAATCCCCCAACCCCACCTACCCACCTTCTCCCCATATCTCCCAACCCCACCTACCCACCTTCTCCCCATATCCCCCAAGCCCACCTACCTACATTCTCCCGATATCCCCCAACCCCACCTACCCATCTTCTCCACATATTCCCCAACCCCACCTACCCACCTTCTCCTCATATCCCCCAAACCCACCAACCCACCTTCTCCACAAATCCCCCAACCCCACCTACCCACCTCCGCATATCCCCCAACCCCACCTACCCACCTTCTCCCCATATCCCTCAACCCCACCTACCCACCTGCTACTCATATCCCTCAACACCACCTACCCACCTTCTCCCCATATCCCTCAACCTCACCTACCCACCTTCCCCCCATATCCCTCAACCCCACCTACCCACCTTCTCCCCATATCCCCCAACCCCACCTACCCACCTTCTCCCCATATCCCCCAATCCCACCTACCCACCTTCTCCCCATATCCCCAACCCTACCCAGCTTCACCCCATATCCCCCAACCCCATCTACCCACCTTCTCCCCATATCCCTCAACCCCATCTACCCACCTTCTCCCCATATCCCCCAACCCCACCTACCCACCTTCTCTCCATATCCCCCATCCCCACCTACCCACCTTCTCCCCATATCTCCCAACACCACCTACCCACCTTCTCCCCATATCCCTCAACGCCACCTACCCACCTTCTCCCCATGTCCCTCAACCCCAGCTACCCACCTTCTCCCATATCCCTCAACACCACCTACCCACCTCCCCATATCCCCCAACCCCACCTTCCCACCTTCTCCCCATATCCCCCAACCCCACTACCCACCTTCTCCCCATATCCCTCAACCCCACCTTCTCCACATATCCCCAACCCGACCCACCTTCACCACATATCATCCAATCTCACCGACCCACCTTCTCCCCATATCCCCCAACCCCACCTACCCACCTTCTCGCCATATCCCCCAACCCCAACTACCCACCTTCTCCCCATATCCCCCAACCCCACCTACCCACCTTCTCCCCATATCCCCCAACACCATCTACCCACCTTCTCCCCATATCCCCAACACCATCTCTCCACATATCCCCCAACCCCAGCAACCCAGCTTCACCCCATATCCCCCAACCCCATCTACCCACCTTCTCCCCTTATCCCCCAACCCCACCTCCCACCTTCTCCCCATATCCCCCAACCCCACCTCCCCACCTTCTCCCCATATCCCCCAACCCCACCTACCTACCTTCTCCCCATATCCCTCAACGCCAACTACTCACCTTCTCCCCATATCCCCCAACCTCACCTCCCCACCTTCTCCCCATATCCCCAACCCCACCCTACCCCACCTTCTCCACATATCCGCAACCCTACCCAACTTCTCCCCCATATCACCCAATCCCACCTACCCACCTTCTCCCCATATCCCCCAACCCCACCTACCCACCTTCTCCCCATAACCCTCAACCCCACCTACGCACCTTCTCCCCATATCCCTCAACCCCACCTACCCACCTTCTCCACATATCCCCAACCCGACCCACCTTCTCCCCCATATCATCCAATCTCACCGACCCACCTTCTCCCCATATCCCCCAACCCCACCTACCCACCTTCTCCCCATATCCCCCAACCCCACCTACCCACCTTCTCCCCATATCCCCCAACACCATCTACCCACCTTCTCCCCATATCCCCCAACCCCACCTACCCACCTTCTCCCCATATCCCCCCACACCATCTACCCACCTTCTCCCCATATCCCCCAACACCATCTCTCCACATATCCCCCAACCCCAGCAACCCAGCTTCACCCCATATCCCCCAACCCCACCTACCCACCTTCCCCCCTTATCCCCCAACCCCACCTACCCACCTTCTCCCCTTATCCCCCAACCCCACCCACCCACCTTCTCCCCATATCCCTCAACACCACCTACCCACCTTCTCCCCATATCCCCCAACCTCACCTCCCCACATTCTCCCCATATCCCCCAACCCCACCTACCCACCTTCTCCCCATATCCCTCAACCCCAACTACCCACCTTCTACCCACATCCCCCAACCACACCTCCCCACCTTCTCCCCATATCCCCCAACCCCACCTCCCCACCTTCTCCCCATATCCCCCAACCCCATCTACCCACCTTCTCCACATATCCGCAAACCATACCCAACTTCTCCCCATATCCCCCAACCCCACCTACCCACCTTCTCCTATATCCCCCAAACCCACCTACCCACCTTCTCCCCATATCCCCCAAGCCCAACTACCCACCTTCTCCCCATATCCCCCAACCCCACCTACCCACCTTCTCCCCATATCCCCCAACCCCACCTACCCACCTTCTCCCCAAATTCCCCAACCCCACCTACCCACCTTCTCCCATATCCCCCAAACCCACCTACCCACCTTCTCCCATATCCCCCAACCCCACCTACCCACCTTCTCCCCAAATTCCCCAACCCCACCTATCCACCTTCTCCCCATATCCCCCAACCCCACCTACCCACCTTCTCCCCATATCCCCCAACCCCACCTACCCACCTTCTCCCCAAATTCCCCACCCCACCTATCCACCTTCTCCCCATATCCCCCAACCCCACCTACCCCACCTTCTCCCTATATCCCCAAACCCACCTACCCACCTTCTCCCCATATCCCCCAACCCCACCTACCCACCTTCTCCCCATATCCCCCAACCACACCTACCGACCTTCTCCCCATATCCCCCAACCCCCACCTACCCACCTTCTCCCGATATCCCCCAACCCCACCTAACCACCTTCTCCCCATATCCCCCCAACCTCACCTGCCCAACTTCTCCCCATATCCCTCAATCCCACCTACCCACCTTCTCCCCATATCCCCCAACCCCACCTAACCACCTTCTCCCGATATCCCCCAACCCCACCTACCCACCTTCTCCCGATATCCCCCAACCCCACCTACCCATCTTCTACACATATTCCCCAACGCCACCGAACCACCTTCTCCCCATATCCCTCAGCCACACCTACCCACCTTCTCCCCATATCCCCCCAACCCCACCTACCCACCTTCTCCCCATATCCCTCAACCCCACCTACCACCTTCTCCCCATATCCCCCAACCCCCCACCTACCCACCTTCTCCCCATA
>NW_027253048.1:0-18414 GCF_044704955.1 Pristiophorus japonicus | reverse complement strand
AGAGGGGGAAGCGAGAGACGGAGAGAGAGAGGGGAAGCGAGAGATGGAGAGAGAGAGGGGGAGCGAGAGATGGAGAGAGGGGGGGAGCGAGAGACGGAGAGAGAGACGGGGAGCGAGAGATGGAGAGAGAAAGGGGGAGCGAGAGACAGAGAGAGAGGCTGAGAGAGAGAGAGAGAGAGAGGGGGAGCGAGAGACGGGGAGAGAGATAGAGGGGGAGCGAGAGACGGAGAGAGAGAGAGAGGGGGAGCGAGAGACGGAGAGTGAGAGGGGGGGAGCCAGACACGGAGAGAGAGAGAGGGGGAGCGAGAGACGGAGAGAGCAAGAGAGAGAGAGAGAGGGAGCGAGAGACGGAGAGAGAGAGGGGAAGCGAGAGACGGAGAGAGAGAGAGGGGATGGAGAGAGAGGGGGAGCGAGAGACGGAGAGAGACAGGGGGAGCGAGAGATGGAGAGAGAGAGAGGGAGTGAGGACAGGGGGAGCGAGAGATGGAGAGAGAGAGAGGGAGTGAGAGATGGAGGGAGAGAGGGTAAGCGAGAGACGGAGAGAGACAGGGGGAGCGAGAGACGGAGAGAGAGAGGGGGAGCGAGAGACGGAGAGAGAGAGAGGGAGTGAGAGACGAAGAGAGAGAGGGGGAGCGAGAGACGAAGAGAGAGAGGGGGAGCGAGAGACGGAGAGAGAGAGGGTGAGCGAGAGACGGAGAGAGAGAGGGAGAGCGAGAGACGGAGAGAGAGTGGGAGCGAGAGACGGAGAGAGAGGGGGAGCGAGAGACGGAGAGAGAGTGGGAGTGAGAGACGAAGAGAGAGGGGGGCGAGGAGCGAGAGACGGAGAGAGAGGGGGAGCGAGAGACGGAGAAAGAGTGGGAGCGAGAGACGAAGAGAGAGAGGGGGAGCGAGAGACGGAGAGAGGGGGAGCGAGAGACGGAGAGAGAGGGGGAGCGAGAGACGGAGAGAGAGAGGGGGAGCGAGAGACGAGAGAGAGAGAGGGAGTGAGAGGCGAAGAGAGAGGGGGGAGCGAGAGACGGAGAGAGAGGGTGAGCGAGAGACAGAGAGAGAGACAGGGAGCGAGAGACGAAGAGATAGAGGGGAGCGAGAGACGGAGAGAGAGAGGGGAGCGAGAGACGAAGAGAGAGAGGGGGAGCGAGAGACGGAGAGAGAGAGGGGGAGCGAGAGACGAAGAGAGAGAGGGGGAGCGAGAGACGGAGAGAGAGGGGGAGCGAGAGACGGAGAGAGAGGGGGAGCGAGAGACACAGAGAGAGAGAGAGGGTGAGCGAGAGACGGAGAGAGAGAGAGGGAGCGAGAGACGGAGAGAGAGAGGGGGAGCGAGAGACGGAGAGAGAGAGGGGGAGCGAGAGACGGAGAGAGAGAGAGGGGGAGTGACAGACGGAGAGAGAGAGAGGGTGAGCGAGAGACGCAAAGAGAGAGAGGGAGCGAGAGACGGAGAGAGAGAGAGGGTGAGCGAGAGACATAGAGAGAGAGGGGAGCGAGAGACAGAGAGAGAGAAGGGGAGCGAGAGACGGAGAGAGAGGGGGAGTGAGAGATGGAGAGAGAGAGTGGAGCGAGAGACGAGAGAGAGAGGGGGAGCGAGAGACGGAGAGAGAGGAGGAGAGAGAGGGAGCGAGAGAGGGAGGAGAGGGAGACGGAGAGAGAGTGGGAGCGAGAGACGGAGAGAGAGGGAGCGAGAGACGAGAGAGAGGGGGAGCGAGAGACGGAGAGAGAGTGGGAGCGAGAGACGGAGAGAGAGTGGGAGCGAGAGACGGAGAGAGAGGGGGAGCGAGAGACGGAGAGAGAGGGGGAGCGAGAGACGGAGAGAGAGAGGGGGAGCGAGAGACGGAGAGAGAGAGGGGGCGAGAGAGAGAGAGAGAGAGCGAGAGACGGAGAGAGACGAGAGACGGAGAGAGAGTGGGAGCGAGAGACGGAGAGAGAGGGGAGCGAGAGACGGAGAGAGAGTGGGGAGCGAGAGACGAAGAGAGGGGGGAGCGAGAGACGGAGAGAGAGGGGAGCGAGAGACGGAGAAAGAGTGGGAGCGAGAGACGAAGAGAGAGAGGGGAGCGAGAGACGGAGGAGAGAGGCGGAGCGAGAGAGGGGGAGTGAGAGACGGAGAGAGAGGGGGTTTGAGAGACGGAGAGAGAGATGGGGAGCGAGAGACGGAGAGAGAGATGGGGAGCGAGAGACGGAGAGAGAGAGGGGAGTGCGAGACGGAGAGAGAGATGGGAAGCGAGAGACGGAGAGAGAGAGGGGAGTGAGAGACGGAGAGAGAGATGGGAAGCGAGAGACGGAGAGAGAGAGGGGGAGTGAGAGACGGAGAGAGAGATGGGAAGCGAGAGACGGAGAGAGAGAGGGGGTGCGAGAGATGAAGAGAGAGAGATGGGGAGCGAGATACGAAGAGAGAGAGAGAGAGAGAGCGAGAGACGGAGAGAGAGATGGGGAGCGAGAGACGGAGAGAGAGAGGGTGAGCGAGAGATGAAGAGAGAGGGAGAGCGAGAGACGGAGAGAGAGAGGGAGAGCGAGAGACGGAGAGAGAGAGAGGGGGAGCGAGAGATGAAGAGAGAGATGGGGAGCGAGATACGAAGAGATAGAGGGGGAGCGAGAGATGGAGAGAGAGTGGGAGCGAGAAACGAAGAGAGAGAGGGGGAGCGAGAGACGGAGAGAGAGATGGGGAGCGAGAGACGGAGAGAGAGAGGGGGAGCGAGAGACGGAGAGAGAGTGGGAGCGAGAGATGAGAGAGAGGGGAGCGAGAGACGGAGAGAGAGAGGGGGAGCGAGAGACGGAGCGAGAGAGGGGGAGTGAGAGACGGAGAGAGAGTGGGAGCGAGAGACGGAGAGAGAGGGGGAGCGAGAGACGGAGAGAGAGTGGAAGCGAGAGACAGAGAGAGAGGGGGAGCGAGAGACGGAGAGAGAGGGGGAGCGAGAGACGGAGAGAGAGTGGGAGCGAGAGACGGAGAGAGAGGGGAGCGAGAGAGAGAGAGAGGGTGAGCGAGAGACAGAGATGGGGAGCGAGATACGAAGAGAGAGAGGGGGAGCGAGAGACGGAGAGAGGGGGGGAGCGAGAGACGGAGAGAGAGGGGGAGCGAGAGACGGAGAGAGAGTGGGAGCGAGAGATGGAGAGAGAGGGGGAGCGGAGGCGGAGAGAGAGAGAGAGAGAGAGAGAGACGGAGAGAGAGAGGGGGAGCGAGAGGGGAGAGAGAGATGGTGGGAGCGAGAGACGGAGAGAGAGAGAGAGAGGGGGATCGAGAGATGAAGAGAGAGAGGGAGAGCGAGAGATGGAGAGAGAGAGGGAGAGCGAGAGACGGAGAGAGAGAGAGGGGGAGCAAGAGATGAAGAGAGAGAGGGGGAGCGAGAGACGAAGAGATAGAGGGGGAGCGAGAGATGGAGAGAGAGTGGGAGCGAGAGACGGAGAGAGAGAGGGGGAGCGAGAGATGAAGAGACAGAGGGAGAGCGAGAGACGGAGAGAGAGATGGGGAGCGAGAGACGGAGAGAGAGAGGGGAAGCGAGAGAGAGGGGGAGGGAGAGACGGAGAGAGAGAGGGGGGGAGCGAGAGACGGAGAGAGAGAGGGGGGAGGGTGAGAGAGAGGGGGAGTGAGAGATGGAGAGAGAGAAAGAGGGGGAGCGAGAGATGGAGAGAGAGAAAGAGGGGGAGCGAGAGATGGAGAGAGAGAAAGAGGGGCAGCGAGAGATGGAGAGAGAGAAAGAAGGGGAGCGAGAGATGGAGAGAGAGAGGGGGAGCGAGAGACGCAGTGAGAGAGGGGGAGCGAGAGACGGAGATGAGAGGGAGAGAGAGAGGGGGGAGGGAGAGAGAGAGAGGGGGGAGCGAGAGACGCAGTGAGAGAGATGGAGCGAGAGACGGAGATGAGAGGGGGAGAGAAGAGAGGGGGGAGCGAGAGATGGAGACAGAGATGGTGAGAGAGAGAGGGGGAGCGAGAGACGGAGATTGAGAGAGGGGGGAGCGAGAGACGAAGAGAGAGAGGGGGAGCGAGAGACGGAGAGGGAGAGAGAGAGGGGGGAGCGAGAGATGGAGACAGAGATGGTGAGAGAGAGAGGGGGAGCGAGAGACGGAGAGAGAGAGAGGGAGAGAGAGAGAGGGGGGGAGACAAGAGACGGAGAGGAGAGGGTGAGCGAGAGACGGAGAGAAAGAGGGGGAAGCGAGAGACGGACAGAGAGAGGGGAAGCGAGAGATGGAGAGAGAGAGGGGGAGCGAGAGATGGAGAGAGAGGGGGGGAGCGAGAGACGGAGAGAGAGAAGGGGAGCGAGAGACGGAGAGAGAGAGGGGGAGCGAGAGACAGAGAGAGAGAGGGGGAGCGAGAGAGGGGGGGAGAGATAGAGGGGGAGCGAGAGACGGAGAGAGCAAGAGAGGGAGAGAGAGGCAGCGAGAGACGGAGAGAGAGAGAGGGAGTGAGAGACGGAGAGAGTGAGGGGGAGCGAGAGACGGAGAGAGAGAGAGGGAGCGAGAGAGAGGGGGGAGCGAGAGACGGAGAGAGTGAGGGGGAGCGAGAGACGGAGAGAGAGAGAGGGAGCGAGAGAGAGGGGGGAGCGAGAGACGGAGAGAGAGAGGGGGTAGCGAGAGAAGGAGAGAGACAGGGGGAGCGAGAGAGGGAGAGGGGGAGCGAGAGACGGAGAGAGAGAGGGGAAGCGAGAGACGGAGAGAGAGAGGGGGAGCGAGAGTCGTAGTGAGAGAGGGGGAGCAAGTGACGGAATGAGAGAAAGAGGTGCTGCGAGAGACGGAGAGAGAGAAATAGGGGGAGCGAGAGATGGAGAGAGAGAAAGAGGGGGAGCGAGAGACGGAATGAGAGAAAGAGGTGCTGCGAGAGACGGAGAGAGAGAAATAGGGGGAGCGAGAGATGGAGAGAGAGAAAGAGGGGGAGCGAGAGATGGAGAGAGAGAAAGAGGGGGAGCGAGAGACAGAATGAGAGAAAGAGGTGCTGCGAGAGACGGAGAGAGAGAAAGAGGGGGAGCGAGAGATGGAGAGAGAGAAAGAGGGGGAGCGAGAGATGGAGAGAGAGAAAGAGGGGGAGCGAGAGATGGAGAGAGAGAAAGAGGGGGAGCGAGAGACGGAGAGAGAGAAAGAGGTGCTGCGAGCGACGGAGAGAGAGAAAGAGGGGGAGCGAGAGATAGAGAGAGAGAAAGAGGGGGAGCGAGAGATGGAGAGAGAGAAAGAGGGGGAGCGAGAGATGGAGAGAGAGAGTGGGAGCGATAGACGAAGAGAGAGAGGGGGAGCGAGATACGAAGAGATAGAGGGGGAGAAAGATACGAAGAGAGAGAGGGGGAGCGAGAGACGGAGAGAGAGGGGGAGCGAGAGATGGAGAGAGAGAGTGGGAGCGAGAGACGAAGAGAGAGAGGGGGAGCGAGAGACAGAGAGAGAGATGGGGAGCGAGAGACGGAGAGAGAGAGGGGGAGCGAGATACGAAGAGATAGAGGGGGAGAAAGATACGAAGAGAGAGAGGGGGAGCGAGAGACGGAGAGAGAGAGGGGGAGCGAGAGATGGAGAGAGAGAGGGGGAGCAAGAGACGGAGAGAGAGAGGGGGAGCGAGATACGAAGAGATAGAGGGGGAGAAAGATACGAAGAGAGAGAGGGGGAGCGAGAGACGGAGAGAGAGAGGGGGAGCGAGAGATGGAGAGAGAGAGTGGGAGCGAGAGACGAAGAGAGAGAGGGGGAGCGAGAGACAGAGAGAGAGATGGGGAGCGAGAGACGGAGAGAGAGAGGGGGAGCAAGAGACGGAGAGAGAGAGGGGGAGCGAGAGACGGAGAGAGAGAGGGGGAGTGACAGACGGAGAGGGAGAGAGAGAGGGGGAGCGAGAGACAGAGAGAGGGGGAGACAGAGAGAGGGGGAGCGAGAGACAGAGAGAGGGGGAGCGAGAGACAGAGAGAGAGAGGGGGAGCGAGAGACGGAGAGAGACGGGGAGCGAGAGATGGAGAGAGACGGAGAGAGAGAGGGGGAGCGAGAGACGAAGAGAGAGAGGGGGAGGGAGAGACGGAGAGAGAGAGGGGGAGCGAGAGACGAAGAGAGAGAGGGGGAGCGAGAGACGGAGAGAGAGAGGGGGAGCGAGAGACGAAGAGAGAGAGGGGGAGCGAGAGACGGAGTGAGAGAGAGGGGGAGCGAGAGACGGAGAGAGAGAGGGGGAGCGAGAGATGGAGAGAGAGAGGGGGAGCGAGAGACGAAGAGAGAGGGGGAGCGAGAGACGAAGAGAGAGAGGGGGAGCGAGAGACGGAGTGAGAGAGAGGGTGAGCGACAGACAGAGAGAGAGAGCCAGCGAGAGACGGTGAGAGAGAGGGGGAGTGAGAGACGGAGAGAAAGAGGGGGAAGCGAGAGACGGAGAGATAGGCAGAGAGAAAGAGAGAGAGAAGGGGAGCGAGAGACTGAGAGAGAGAAAGAGGGGGAGCGAGAGACGGAGAGAGAGAAAGAGGTGCTGCGAGAGGTGGAGAGAGATAAAGAGGGGGAGCGAGAGATGGAGAGAGAGAAAGAGGGGGAGCGAGAGATGGAGAGAGAGAAAGAGGGGGAGCGAGAGATGGAGAGAGAGAGAGGGAGCGAGATACGGAGAGAGAGGGGGAGCGAGAGATGGGGAGAGAGAGAGGGAGTGAGAGATGGAGGGAGAGAGGGGGAGCGAGAGACGCAGTGAGAAAGGCGGAGCGAGAGACGGAGAGAGAGAGGGGGGAGCGAGAGACGGAGATTGAGAGAGGGGAAGCGAGAGATGGAGAGAGAGAGGGGGAGCGAGAGATGGAGAGAGAGGGGGGAGCGAGAGACGGAGAGAGACGTGGAGCGAGAGATGGAGAGAGACGGAGAGAGAGAGGGGAAGCGAGAGAGAGGGATGGAGAGAGAGAGGGGGGAGCGAGAGACGGAGAGAGAGAGGGGGAGTGAGAGACGGAGAGAGAGAGGGGGAAGCGAGAGACGGAGAGAGAGAGGGGAAGCGAGAGATGGAGAGAGAGAGGGGGAGCGAGAGATGGAGAGAGGGGGGGAGCGAGAGACGGAGAGAGAGAAGGGGAGCGAGAGATGGAGAGAGAGAGGGGGAGCGAGAGACAGAGAGAGAGGCTGAGAGAGAGAGAGAGAGAGGGGGAAGCGAGAGACGGGGAGAGAGATAGAGGGGGGAGCGAGAGACGGAGAGAGAGAGAGAGGGGGAGCGAGAGACGGAGAGAGAGAGGGGGGGAGCCAGACACGGAGAGAGAGAGAGGGGGAGCGAGAGACGGAGAGAGCAAGAGAGAGAGAGAGAGGGAGCGAGAGACGGAGAGAGAGAGGGGAAGCGAGAGACGGAGAGAGAGAGAGGGGATGGAGAGAGAGGGGGAGCGAGAGACGGAGAGAGACAGGGGGAGCGAGAGATGGAGAGAGAGAGAGGGAGTGAGAGATGGAGGGAGAGAGGGTAAGCGAGAGACGGAGAGAGACAGGGGGAGCGAGAGATGGAGAGAGAGAGAGGGAGTGAGAGATGGAGAGAGAGAGGGGGAGCGAGAGACGCAGTGAGAAAGGCGGAGCGAGAGACGGAGAGAGAGAGGGGGGAGCGAGAGACGGAGATTGAGAGAGGGGAAGCGAGAGATGGAGAGAGAGAGGGGGAGCGAGAGATGGAGAGAGAGGGGGAGCGAGAGATGGAGAGAGAGGGGGGAGCGAGAGACGGAGAGAGACGTGGAGCGAGAGATGGAGAGAGACGGAGAGAGACAGGGGAAGCGAGAGAGAGGGAGGGAGAGATGGAGAGAGAGAGAGGGGAGCGAGAGACGGAGAGAGAGAGGGGAAGTGAGAGACGGAGAGAAAGAGGGGGAAGCGAGAGAGGGGAAGCGAGAGATGGAGAGAGAGAGGGGGAGCGAGAGACAGAGAGAGAGGCTGAGAGAGAGAGAGAGGGGGAGCGAGAGACGGGGAGAGAGATAGAGGGGGAGCGAGAGACGGAGAGAGAGAGAGAGGGGGAGCGAGAGACGGAGAGAGAGAGGGGGGAGCCAGACACGGAGAGAGAGAGGGGGAGCGAGAGACGGAGAGAGCAAGAGAGGGAGAGAGAGGCAGCGAGAGACGGAGAGAGAGAGAGGGAGTGAGAGACGGAGAGAGTGAGGGGGAGCGAGAGACGGAGAGAGAGAGAGGGAGCGAGAGAGAGGGGGGAGCGAGAGACGGAGAGAGAGAGAGGGAGCGAGAGAGAGGGGGAGCGAGAGACGGAGAGAGAGAGGGGGGAGCGAGAGAAGGAGAGAGACGGGGAGCGAGAGAGGGAGAGAGAGAGGGGGAGCGAGAGATGGAGACAGAGATGGTGAGAGAGAGGGGGAGCAAGAGACGGAGAGAGAGAGGGGAAGCGAGAGAGAGGGGGAGGGAGAGACGGAGAGAGAGAGGGGGGGAGCGAGAGACGGAGAGAGAGAGGGGCGGAGCGAGAGAGAGAGAGGGGGAGCGAGAGACGGAGAGAAAGAGGGGGAAGTGAGAGACGGAGAGAGAGAGGGGGAGCGAGAGACGGAGAGAGAGGGGGGAGCGAGAGACGGAGAGTGAGAGGGGGAGCGAGAGATGGAGAGAGAGGCTGAGAGAGAGAGAGGGGGAGTGTGAGACGGAGAGGGGGAGTGGGGGAGCGAGAAATGGAGAGAGAGGGGTGGGCGAGAGACGGAAAGAACGAGGGAGCGAGAGACGCAAAGAGAGAGAGAGGGTGGGAGCGAGAGACGGAGAGAGAGAGAGAGAGAGAGGGAGCGAGAGACGGAGAGAGAAAGGGGAAGCGAGAGACGGGAGAGAGAGGGGGGAGCGAGAGACGGAGAGAGAGAGAGGGGGAGCGAGAGAGAGAGAGGGGGAGCGAGAGACGGAGAGAGAGGGGGGAGCGAGAGACGGAGAGAGAGAGGGGGTGCGAGAGACATAGAGAGAGAGAGGGGGAGCGAGAGAGAGAGAGGGGGAGCGAGAGACGGAGAGAGGGGGGAGCGAGAGACGGAGAGAGGGGGGAGCGAGAGATGAAGAGGGAGGGGGAGCGAGAGACGGATAGAGAGAGAGGGGAAGATAGAGGGAGGGACGGAGAGAGAGAGGGGGAGCGAGAGACGGAGAGAGAGAGGGGGAGGGAGAGACGGAGAGAGAGAGGGGGAGCGAGAGATGGAGAGAGAGGGGGGGAGCGAGAGACGGAGAGAGAGAGGGAGCGAGAGAGAGAGAGCGGGAGCGAGAGACGGAGAGAGAGCGGGGGAGCGAGAGACGGAGAGAGAGCGGGGGAGCGATGGGGGGAGGGAGAGGCCGAGAGAGGGAGAGAGAGAGACGCAGAGAGAGAGGGGGAGTGAGTGGCGCAGAGGGACAGCGAGAGACAAAGAGAGAGAGATGAGGAGCGAGAGACGGAGAGACAGAAAGTGGGGGGGAGCGAGAGACGGAGAGAGTGAGGGATGGAGCGAGAGACGGAGAGAGACAGGGGGAGTGAGAGAGAGAGAGAGGGAGGGAGGGAGGGAGGGAGACGGAGAGAGATGGGGGAAGCGAGAGAGAGAGCGAGCGAGAGACGGAGAGAGAGAGCGAGAGACGGAGAGAGAGAGAGGGGGAGCGAGAGACGGAGAGAGAGAGGGGGAGCGAGAGACGGTGAGAGAGAGAGGGGGAGCGAGAGACGGAGAGAAAGAGGGGGAGCGAGAGACGGAGAGAGAGAGAGGGAGCGAGAGAGAGAGAGGGAGCGAGAGACAGAGAGAGGGGGGAGCAAGAGACGGAGGGAGGGGGGAGCGAGAGACGGAGAGAGGGGGGAGCGAGAGACGGAGAGAGGGGGGAGCGAGAGACGGAGAGAGGGGGAGCGAGAGACGGAGAGGGAGGGGGAGCGAGAGACGGATAGAGAGAGGGGGGAGCGAGAAGGGAAGATAGAGGGAGGGACGGAGAGAGAGAGCGGGAGCGAGAGACGGATAGAGAAAGAGGGGGAGCGAGAGACGGAGAGAGAGAGGGGGGGAGCGAGAGAGAGAGAGGGGGAGCGAGAGACGGAGAGAAAGAGGGGGAAGTGAGAGACGGAGAGAGAGAGGGGGAGCGAGAGACGGAGAGAGAGGGGGGAGCGAGAGACGGAGAGTGAGAGGGGGAGCGAGAGATGGAGAGAGAGGCTGAGAGAGAGAGAGGGGGAGTGTGAGACGGAGAGGGGGAGTGGGGGAGCGAGAAATGGAGAGAGAGAGAGAGGGGTGGGCGAGAGACGGAAAGAACGAGGGAGCGAGAGACGCAAAGAGAGAGAGAGGGTGGGAGCGAGAGACGGAGAGAGAGAGAGAGAGGGAGCGAGAGACGGAGAGAGAGAGGGGAAGCGAGAGACGGAGAGAGAGGGGGGAGCGAGAGACGGAGAGAGAGAGGGGGTGCGAGAGACATAGAGAGAGAGGGGGGAGCGAGAGAGAGAGAGGGGGGAGCGAGAGACGGAGAGAGGGGGAGCGAGAGATGAAGAGGGAGGGGGAGCGAGAGACGGATAGAGAGAGAGGGGAAGATAGAGGGAGGGACGGAGAGAGAGAGGGGGAGCGAGAGACGGAGAGAGAGAGGGGGAGGGAGAGACGGAGAGAGAGAGGGGGAGCGAGAGATGGAGAGAGAGAGGGGGAGCGAGAGAGAGAGAGGGGGAGCGAGAGAGAGAGAGGGGGAGCGAGAGACGGAGAGAGAGCGGGGGAGCGAGAGACAGGGAGCGATGGGGGGAGGGAGAGGCCGAGAGAGGGAGAGAGAGAGACGCAGTGAGAGAGGGGGAGTGAGTGGCGCAGAGGGGCAGCGAGAGACAAAGAGAGAGAGATGAGGAGCGAGAGACGGAGAGACAGAAAGAGGGGGGGAGGGAGAGACGGAGAGAGTGAGGGACGGAGCGAGAGACGGAGAGAGAGAGAGGGGGAGCGAGAGACGGAGAGAGTGAGGGACGGAGCGAGAGACAGAGAGAGACAGGGGGAGTGAGAGAGAGAGAGAGAGGGAGGGAGGGAGGGAGACGGAGAGAGATGGGGGAAGCGAGAGAGAGAGCGAGCGAGAGACGGAGAGAGAGAGCGAGAGACGGAGAGAGAGAGAGGGGGAGCGAGAGACGGAGAGAGAGAGGGGGAGCGAGAGACGGAGAGAGAGAGCGGGAGCGAGTGAGAGAGAGGGAGCGAGAGAGAGAGAGGGAGCGAGAGACAGAGAGAGGGGGGAGCGAGAGACGGAGAGAGGGGGGAGCGAGAGACGGAGAGAGGGGGGAGCGAGAGACGGAGGGAGGGGGGAGCGAGGGACGGAGAGAGGGGGGAGTGAGAGACGGAGAGGGAGGGGGAGTGAGAGACGGATAGAGAGAGAGGGGGAGCGAGAGGGGAAGATAGAGGGAGGGACGGAGAGAGAGAGCGGGAGCGAGAGACGGGGAGAAAGAGGGGGAGCGAGAGACGGATAGAGAAAGAGGGGGAGCGAGAGACGTAGAGAGAGAGAGAGGGAGAGGCAGAGAGAGAGAGGGGGAGCGAGAGAGACGCAGAGAGAGAGGGGGAACGAGAGATGGAGAGAGAGAAAGAGGGGGAGTGAGAGATGGAGAGAGAGAAAGAGGGGGAGCGAGAGATGGAGAGAGAGAAAGAGGGGGAGCGAGAGATGGAGAGAGAGAAAGAGGGGCAGCGAGAGATGGAGAGAGAGAAAGAAGGGGAGCGAGAGATGGAGAGAGAGAGGGGGAGCGAGAGACGCAGTGAGAGAGGGGGAGCGAGAGACGGAGATGAGAGGGAGAGAGAGAGGGGGGAGGGAGAGAGAGAGAGGGGGGAGCGAGAGACGCAGTGAGAGAGATGGAGCGAGAGACAGAGATGAGAGGGGGAGAGAGAGAGAGGGGGAGCGAGAGAGGGGGGGAGAGATAGAGGGGGAGCGAGAGACGGAGAGAGCAAGAGAGGGAGAGAGAGGCAGCGAGAGACGGAGAGAGAGAGAGGGAGTGAGAGACGGAGAGAGTGAGGGGGAGCGAGAGACGGAGAGAGAGAGAGGGAGCGAGAGAGAGGGGGGAGCGAGAGACGGAGAGAGTGAGGGGGAGCGAGAGACGGAGAGAGAGAGAGGGAGCGAGAGAGAGGGGGGAGCGAGAGACGGAGAGAGAGAGGGGGTAGCGAGAGAAGGAGAGAGACAGGGGGAGCGAGAGAGGGAGAGGGGGAGCGAGAGACGGAGAGAGAGAGGGGGAAGCGAGAGACGGAGAGAGAGAGGGGGAGCGAGAGTCGTAGTGAGAGAGGGGGGAGCGAGTGACGGAATGAGAGAAAGAGGTGCTGCGAGAGACGGAGAGAGAGAAATAGGGGGAGCGAGAGATGGAGAGAGAGAAAGAGGGGGAGCGAGAGATGGAGAAAGAGAAAGAGGGGGAGCGAGAGACGGAATGAGAGAAAGAGGTGCTGCGAGAGACGGAGAGAGAGAAATAGGGGGAGCGAGAGATGGAGAGAGAGAAAGAGGGGGAGCGAGAGATGGAGAGAGAGAAAGAGGGGGAGCGAGAGACAGAATGAGAGAAAGAGGTGCTGCGAGAGACGGAGAGAGAGAAAGAGGGGGAGCGAGAGATGGAGAGAGAGAAAGAGGGGGAGCGAGAGATGGAGAGAGAGAAAGAGGGGGAGCGAGAGATGGAGAGAGAGAGAGGGAGTGAGAGATGGAGAGAGAGAGGGGGAGCGAGAGACGCAGTGAGAAAGGCGGAGCGAGAGACGGAGAGAGAGAGGGGGGAGCGAGAGACGGAGATTGAGAGAGGGGAAGCGAGAGATGGAGAGAGAGAGGGGGAGCGAGAGATGGAGAGAGAGGGGGAGCGAGAGATGGAGAGAGAGGGGGGAGCGAGAGACGGAGAGAGACGTGGAGCGAGAGATGGAGAGAGACGGAGAGAGACAGGGGAAGCGAGAGAGAGGGAGGGAGAGATGGAGAGAGAGAGAGGGGAGCGAGAGACGGAGAGAGAGAGGGGAAGTGAGAGACGGAGAGAAAGAGGGGGAAGCGAGAAAGGGGAAGCGAGAGATGGAGAGAGAGAGGGGGAGCGAGAGACAGAGAGAGAGGCTGAGAGAGAGAGAGAGGGGGAGCGAGAGACGGGGAGAGAGATAGAGGGGGAGCGAGAGACGGAGAGAGAGAGAGAGGGGGAGCGAGAGACGGAGAGAGAGAGGGGGGGAGCCAGACACGGAGAGAGAGAGGGGGAGCGAGAGACGGAGAGAGCAAGAGAGGGAGAGAGAGGCAGCGAGAGACGGAGAGAGAGAGAGGGAGTGAGAGACGGAGAGAGTGAGGGGGAGCGAGAGACGGAGAGAGAGAGAGGGAGCGAGAGAGAGGGGGGAGCGAGAGACGGAGAGAGAGAGAGGGAGCGAGAGAGAGGGGGGAGCGAGAGACGGAGAGAGAGAGGGGGGAGCGAGAGAAGGAGAGAGACGGGGAGCGAGAGAGGGAGAGAGAGAGGGGGAGCGAGAGATGGAGACAGAGATGGTGAGAGAGAGGGGGAGCAAGAGACGGAGAGAGAGAGGGGAAGCGAGAGAGAGGGGGAGGGAGAGACGGAGAGAGAGAGGGGGGAGCGAGAGACGGAGAGAGAGAGGGGCGGAGCGAGAGAGAGAGAGGGGGAGCGAGAGACGGAGAGAAAGAGGGGGAAGTGAGAGACGGAGAGAGAGAGGGGGAGCGAGAGACGGAGAGAGAGGGGGGAGCGAGAGACGGAGAGTGAGAGGGGGAGCGAGAGATGGAGAGAGAGGCTGAGAGAGAGAGAGGGGGAGTGTGAGACGGAGAGGGGGAGTGGGGGAGCGAGAAATGGAGAGAGAGGGGTGGGCGAGAGACGGAAAGAACGAGGGAGCGAGAGACGCAAAGAGAGAGAGAGGGTGGGAGCGAGAGACGGAGAGAGAGAGAGAGAGAGAGGGAGCGAGAGACGGAGAGAGAAAGGGGAAGCGAGAGACGGAGAGAGAGGGGGGAGCGAGAGACGGAGAGAGAGAGGGGGTGCGAGAGACATAGAGAGAGAGAGGGGGAGCGAGAGAGAGAGAGGGGGAGCGAGAGACGGAGAGAGGGGGGAGCGAGAGACGGAGAGAGGGGGGAGCGAGAGATGAAGAGGGAGGGGGAGCGAGAGACGGATAGAGAGAGAGGGGAAGATAGAGGGAGGGACGGAGAGAGAGAGGGGGAGCGAGAGACGGAGAGAGAGAGGGGGAGGGAGAGACGGAGAGAGAGAGGGGGAGCGAGAGATGGAGAGAGAGGGGGGGAGCGAGAGACGGAGAGAGAGAGGGAGCGAGAGAGAGAGAGCGGGAGCGAGAGACGGAGAGAGAGCGGGGGAGCGAGAGACGGAGAGAGAGCGGGGGAGCGATGGGGGGAGGGAGAGGCCGAGAGAGGGAGAGAGAGAGACGCAGAGAGAGAGGGGGAGTGAGTGGCGCAGAGGGACAGCGAGAGACAAAGAGAGAGAGATGAGGAGCGAGAGACGGAGAGACAGAAAGTGGGGGGGGAGCGAGAGACGGAGAGAGTGAGGGATGGAGCGAGAGACGGAGAGAGACAGGGGGAGTGAGAGAGAGAGAGAGGGAGGGAGGGAGGGAGACGGAGAGAGATGGGGGAAGCGAGAGAGAGAGCGAGCGAGAGACGGAGAGAGAGAGCGAGAGACGGAGAGAGAGAGAGGGGGAGCGAGAGACGGAGAGAGAGAGGGGGAGCGAGAGACGGTGAGAGAGAGAGGGGGAGCGAGAGACGGAGAGAAAGAGGGGGAGCGAGAGACGGAGAGAGAGAGCGGGAGCGAGTGAGAGAGAGGGAGCGAGAGAGAGAGAGGGAGCGAGAGACAGAGAGAGGGGGGAGCAAGAGACGGAGGGAGGGGGGAGCGAGAGACGGAGAGAGGGGGGAGCGAGAGACGGAGAGAGGGGGGAGCGAGAGACGGAGAGAGGGGGAGCGAGAGACGGAGAGGGAGGGGGAGCGAGAGACGGATAGAGAGAGGGGGGAGCGAGAAGGGAAGATAGAGGGAGGGACGGAGAGAGAGAGCGGGAGCGAGAGACGGATAGAGAAAGAGGGGGAGCGAGAGACGGAGAGAGAGAGGGGGGGAGCGAGAGAGAGAGAGGGGGAGCGAGAGACGGAGAGAAAGAGGGGGAAGTGAGAGACGGAGAGAGAGAGGGGGAGCGAGAGACGGAGAGAGAGGGGGGAGCGAGAGACGGAGAGTGAGAGGGGGAGCGAGAGATGGAGAGAGAGGCTGAGAGAGAGAGAGGGGGAGTGTGAGACGGAGAGGGGGAGTGGGGGAGCGAGAAATGGAGAGAGAGAGAGAGGGGTGGGCGAGAGACGGAAAGAACGAGGGAGCGAGAGACGCAAAGAGAGAGAGAGGGTGGGAGCGAGAGACGGAGAGAGAGAGAGAGAGGGAGCGAGAGACGGAGAGAGAGAGGGGAAGCGAGAGACGGAGAGAGAGGGGGGAGCGAGAGACGGAGAGAGAGAGGGGGTGCGAGAGACATAGAGAGAGAGGGGGGAGCGAGAGAGAGAGAGGGGGGAGCGAGAGACGGAGAGAGGGGGAGCGAGAGATGAAGAGGGAGGGGGAGCGAGAGACGGATAGAGAGAGAGGGGAAGATAGAGGGAGGGACGGAGAGAGAGAGGGGGAGCGAGAGACGGAGAGAGAGAGGGGGAGCGAGAGACGGAGAGAGAGAGGGGGAGGGAGAGACGGAGAGAGAGAGGGGGAGCGAGAGATGGAGAGAGAGAGGGGGAGCGAGAGAGAGAGAGGGGGAGCGAGAGAGAGAGAGGGGGAGCGAGAGACGGAGAGAGAGCGGGGGAGCGAGAGACAGGGAGCGATGGGGGGAGGGAGAGGCCGAGAGAGGGAGAGAGAGAGACGCAGTGAGAGAGGGGGAGTGAGTGGCGCAGAGGGGCAGCGAGAGACAAAGAGAGAGAGATGAGGAGCGAGAGACGGAGAGACAGAAAGAGGGGGGGAGGGAGAGACGGAGAGAGTGAGGGACGGAGCGAGAGACGGAGAGAGAGAGAGGGGGAGCGAGAGACGGAGAGAGTGAGGGACGGAGCGAGAGACAGAGAGAGACAGGGGGAGTGAGAGAGAGAGAGAGAGGGAGGGAGGGAGGGAGACGGAGAGAGATGGGGGAAGCGAGAGAGAGAGCGAGCGAGAGACGGAGAGAGAGAGCGAGAGACGGAGAGAGAGAGAGGGGGAGCGAGAGACGGAGAGAGAGAGGGGGAGCGAGAGACGGAGAGAGAGAGCGGGAGCGAGTGAGAGAGCGGGAGCGAGTGAGAGAGAGGGAGCGAGAGAGAGAGAGGGAGCGAGAGACAGAGAGAGGGGGGAGCGAGAGACGGAGAGAGGGGGGAGCGAGAGACGGAGAGAGGGGGGAGCGAGAGACGGAGGGAGGGGGGAGCGAGAGAGGGGGGAGCGAGGGACGGAGAGAGGGGGGAGTGAGAGACGGAGAGGGAGGGGGAGTGAGAGACGGATAGAGAGAGAGGGGGAGCGAGAGGGGAAGATAGAGGGAGGGACGGAGAGAGAGAGCGGGAGCGAGAGACGGGGAGAAAGAGGGGGAGCGAGAGACGGATAGAGAAAGAGGGGGAGCGAGAGACGTAGAGAGAGAGAGAGGGAGAGGCAGAGAGAGAGAGGGGGAGCGAGAGAGGGAGAGAGAGACGCAGAGAGAGAGGGGGAACGAGAGATGGAGAGAGAGAAAGAGGGGGAGTGAGAGATGGAGAGAGAGAAAGAGGGGGAGCGAGAGATGGAGAGAGAGAAAGAGGGGGAGCGAGAGATGGAGAGAGAGAAAGAGGGGCAGCGAGAGATGGAGAGAGAGAAAGAAGGGGAGCGAGAGATGGAGAGAGAGAGGGGGAGCGAGAGACGCAGTGAGAGAGGGGGAGCGAGAGACGGAGATGAGAGGGAGAGAGAGAGGGGGGAGGGAGAGAGAGAGAGGGGGGAGCGAGAGACGCAGTGAGAGAGATGGAGCGAGAGACAGAGATGAGAGGGGGAGAGAGAGAGAGGGGGGAGCGAGAGATGGAGACAGAGATGGTGAGAGAGAGAGGGGGAGCGAGAGACGGAGATTGAGAGAGGGGGGAGCGAGAGACGAAGAGAGAGAGGGGGAGCGAGAGACGGAGAGGGAGAGAGAGAGGGGGGAGCGAGAGATGGAGACAGAGATGGTGAGAGAGAGAGGGGGAGCGAGAGACGGAGAGAGAGAGAGGGAGAGAGAGAGAGGGGGGGAGACAAGAGACGGAGAGGAGAGGGTGAGCGAGAGACGGAGAGAAAGAGGGGGAAGCGAGAGACGGAGAGAGAGAGGGGGAGCGAGAGATGGAGAGAGAGGGGGGGAGCGAGAGACGGAGAGAGAGAAGGGGAGCGAGAGACGGAGAGAGAGAGGGGGAGCGAGAGACAGAGAGAGAGAGGGGGAGCGAGAGAGGGGGGGAGAGATAGAGGGGGAGCGAGAGACGGAGAGAGCAAGAGAGGGAGAGAGAGGCAGCGAGAGACGGAGAGAGAGAGAGGGAGTGAGAGACGGAGAGAGTGAGGGGGAGCGAGAGACGGAGAGAGAGAGAGGGAGCGAGAGAGAGGGGGGAGCGAGAGACGGAGAGAGTGAGGGGGAGCGAGAGACGGAGAGAGAGAGAGGGAGCGAGAGAGAGGGGGGAGCGAGAGACGGAGAGAGAGAGGGGGTAGCGAGAGAGGGGGGGAGAGATAGAGGGGGAGCGAGAGACGGAGAGAGCAAGAGAGGGAGAGAGAGGCAGCGAGAGACGGAGAGAGAGAGAGGGAGTGAGAGACGGAGAGAGTGAGGGGGAGCGAGAGACGGAGAGAGAGAGAGGGAGCGAGAGAGGGGGGGAGAGATAGAGGGGGAGCGAGAGACGGAGAGAGAGAAGGGGAGCGAGAGACGGAGAGAGAGAGGGGGAGCGAGAGACAGAGAGAGAGAGGGGGAGCGAGAGAGGGGGGGAGAGATAGAGGGGGAGCGAGAGACGGAGAGAGCAAGAGAGGGAGAGAGAGGCAGCGAGAGACGGAGAGAGAGAGAGGGAGTGAGAGACGGAGAGAGTGAGGGGGAGCGAGAGACGGAGAGAGAGAGAGGGAGCGAGAGAGAGGGGGGAGCGAGAGACGGAGAGAGTGAGGGGGAGCGAGAGACGGAGAGAGAGAGAGGGAGCGAGAGAGAGGGGGGAGCGAGAGACGGAGAGAGAGAGGGGGTAGCGAGAGAAGGAGAGAGACAGGGGGAGCGAGAGAGGGAGAGGGGGAGCGAGAGACGGAGAGAGAGAGGGGGAAGCGAGAGACGGAGAGAGAGAGGGGGAGCGAGAGTCGTAGTGAGAGAGGGGGAGCGAGTGACGGAATGAGAGAAAGAGGTGCTGCGAGAGACGGAGAGAGAGAAATAGGGGGAGCGAGAGATGGAGAGAGAGAAAGAGGGGGAGCGAGAGATGGAGAGAGAGAAAGAGGGGGAGCGAGAGACGGAATGAGAGAAAGAGGTGCTGCGAGAGACGGAGAGAGAGAAATAGGGGGAGCGAGAGATGGAGAGAGAGAAAGAGGGGGAGCGAGAGATGGAGAGAGAGAAAGAGGGGGAGCGAGAGACGGAATGAGAGAAAGAGGTGCTGCGAGAGACGGAGAGAGAGAAAGAGGGGGAGCGAGAGATGGAGAGAGAGAAAGAGGGGGAGCGAGAGATGGAGAGAGAGAAAGAGGGGGAGCGAGAGATGGAGAGAGAGAAAGAGGGGGAGCGAGAGATGGAGAGAGAGAAAGAGGGGGAGCGAGAG
>NW_027253046.1:0-18433 GCF_044704955.1 Pristiophorus japonicus | reverse complement strand
GGGGAAAGGAGGGGGGGAAAGGAGGGGGGGAAAGGAGGGGGGGAAAGGAGGGGGGGAAAGGAGGGGGGGAAAGGAGGGGGGGAAAGGAGGGGGGGAAAGGAGGGGGGGAAAGGAGGGGGGGAAAGGAGGGGGGGAAAGGAGGGGGGGAAAGGAGGGGGGGAAAGGAGGGGGGGAAAGGAGGGGGGGAAAGGAGGGGGGGAAAGGAGGGGGGGAAAGGAGGGGGGGAAAGGAGGGGGGGGAAAGGAGGGGGGGAAAGGAGGGGGGGAAAGGAGGGGGGGAAAGGAGGGGGGGAAAGGAGGGGGGGAAAGGAGGGGGGGAAAGGAGGGGGGGAAAGGAGGGGGGGAAAGGAGGGGGGGAAAGGAGGGGGGGAAAGGAGGGGGGGAAAGGAGGGGGGGAAAGGAAGGGGGGAAAGGAAGGGGGGAAAGGAGGGGGGAAAGGAGGGGGGAAAGGAGGGGGGAAAGGAGGGGGGAAAGGAGGGGGGAAAGGAGGGGGGAAAGGAGGGGGGGGGAAGAGAGAGGGGGCGCGGGGAGGTGGGAAGAGAGGGGTTTGGGGAGAGACAGACAGATACGGGGGGTGTGCGTGGAATCGGAGGGGAGAGGGAGAACTCAGTAAATACAGATTACGTTCTTCCAACCCTCTGCAACGGACATCATTGGCGTGGATGATATCTAGAAGTCATGACACTGTCACTATTCACTTCATACTGTAGGGGAGGACGAAAAACCCCTCATTTTACCAAGGAAAAGGGCTGTGGGATCAGTCTGTGCTATGAATTGAAACAGATAACAGTTTGACCTTGGCAGAGCAGTGATTGGACGGGGGAGGACACCGGAGGGCCAATGGTGAGACGGAGTCAGCCCGAAGCATGGGGCTTTCAAGCCAATGGGAGAGCACTTGCTCGAAAACTGGGACTGACTCACAGCCATTATCGGACTATTGTCTTCCCCATGTTTACACTATGGAAGGAAATTATGCAACTCTTCAGAAAACTAGGGAACCCAAAACAAACCAAGGACCTACACAATGGCTACAGGAGGCCAATGCAATCAACACCCATTCAAACCTTGAGTAGGTTAACATCAGGGGAAAAAAACCCGCAATAATCTAAAACTGCTGCATTTTTCAAAATTCCAAAGTCCACCAATGAGAAGAATCGACTTCAGCAGGAGAGGCGGACTGGATAATCTGGCTATAAAAAAGGGGTTTCTGACGTAGTGTGAGTGGTTCCCTGCCCTCGTCATCCAACAACCACAACCAGCAAGACCCTCGACACTGAAGGAAAACCAGTGTCCGAAGATAGAACAAACAAACCACTAGACTGCAGAAGGCACAGTAGTGAGTATAACCTCTGGTCCCCAGAACTCCCAACTCAGTTAGGCCAGGAAAGGTGGGATTTTCGTTGTGTCCGTTTAGTGGGATTTAGGGGGATTGTTTTGTTGGTGTATTGCTGTTTGTTGAGATACACCTTGTCAAATAAATTGGAAGCCCAAGTTCCTCTTGGAATCACCTTGTCTCAGTTCTATTGTATTACATCTCCTGATCGTGAGTCTTATGTCAGAACATTGTAAGGGAAGCTTGGAGCGCCTCGAAAACGCTCAACTGTGTGTCACAGGCTAGGGAAGAAGGGGTTAGGAGTGTTTGACACTCACAGGTGCCTCACAGGCTAGGCATAAGCTGTGGGGACACACGAGTCTCAAAACCCCCTTCATAAGCTGTGGACACAGTCTCTCCAGGGGTGCTCTTGCAGCACTCAGGGTACCTCATAGGCCAGGCATAAGCTGTGAGGGCAGAAGCCCAGAGAGAGACACCCAAGGCACAACACTCCCTGAAAACCCCTTACAATACCCAATAAACCTGATAACAATCCATACACAATGCCCCATTTATGTGGATGCACTTGCACTTGGGTAAGGCACTTCGCTGAGGGAGGCATACATTTGGAAGGGGTAAGGCACTGGCTGGGGGAGAGAAGTACTTGGACTGGGGTACAGGACTTTGGCTGGCCCTTGCTGTCTTCTGGGGAGCTCTATCCTGTGTTGCTTCAGGAAGTAAGTGAATCGAGTTACAATTTGCAGTCAGTGAGACCTTGAGTTGGGCGGATCCAGTGACACATTCCTGTGAAACTTCAGGGTGTGGCTTATCTTCCAAGGGGACCAATCAGAAATAAGGAGCGGAGTTTGTTGGCTATTTTTGCAGTACAAATAAGCACGCCCTTTTGCCAACACTGCCTACTTAGCATTAACAATTTTTTTTAAATCTGGAGGTAGAAACAGTCAATGCAATGTTTCTACACAAAGGGCAGATCAGCCAGCAGTTTTACATACTGAAAATAGCAACCTAGTTCTTCTCTGCAAAGCAACCATGTCAACACTATTAGACAAGCTCCCAGTTTGTGTTTTTTTGATAAATCCAAGTGCCTTGTGTGGAATTACACTTTTTTGCACATCGCTTACCTACATGATGATAGGAGTTATGGCTGGCTAGTTTTCCTGAAACAAAGAAAGTCTGTTACTCGATTGTTAATAAATTACATAATTCAGAACACACAATAAAAGGCAACTTATACGATAAATAATAGTTGGATCATTTTTTTTTTTTTAAATCGCACTCCCAGCACGGGTGTGCATACTGGGAATTCAGGCGCAGAGTTAATGGATGACATGTTCTGTGGAGTCCGCGGACCTCCATGCTCAAATTTCCAATATGCATTCCCAGTGGGTGAAGCTCCACACTGGCATCACACATTTATAAAATTACCACAAATAGCAAAGTTCGACTAGACAGACAGCTTAATTTTTAAAATGATCAGAAAAGCTACTTACCATGAAAATCTATTCTTTTTTCCAAAATCTGTGAAAGAATTGAAAGCTGTCTGGTTAATAAAATCAGAATTAGATTTCACATATTTTCCGTGAATTTGGTAATAGTATAAAACACCCTCTCCCAACCCATCCAAACTATTTTTCTAAACATCCAAAAAGCACTGCCTTGGATTTTCTGCAGATTCATTTAAATGGTCAGAAAAATTGTGCAGGCTGCAGGTCAGGCACGCTGAGCTCCACACAAGAATCCCAATGCGCAACTGCTGGGAGAGCTAAAGCATAAAATTTACCATGTGGTGCAACTAACCTTCATTCCCATTAACCATCTTTTAAAACAAAAAGTTAAATCATACAACCCCTTTCATCAAGACACTCCTGATTTGAATCTTTTCTCAGTGAAATCTTGTGGTATAGTACTTACTAGGGATGTAAACAGTCATGCCATTCCCAGCCAGAGGCACTCAAACCTGACATACTGGCCTTGTGCACCCCCAATTTCATTTGCCCCAGCATTGGCTGCTGTGCCTTCAGCTGTCTAGGCCCTAATCTCTGCACTTTCCTCCCTAAACCTACCTCTTTAACCAAGCTTTTGGTCACCTGTCTAAGTATCTCATGCGGCTCGATGTCTGATTTTTGTCTAATAATGCTCCTGTAAAGCGCACTGGGATTTTTACTATGTTAAAGGCGCTATATAAATGTAAGCTGTAGAAGTACACTACATTTGATATAGCTGCAGAATTTATTTGTACAAATGACTTGCTCTTGCATTTTACTTTGATATGCAGGCAGCTGTATTAAAGGCTCCAGCTGAGCAAATAGCTACTTTTAAATCACTGAATCATCATTTGTCAATGCATGTGATGTATCAAGCACATAACCAAAGGTGTCAAATTCTTCATGCAGCATCAGGTAGCTGTGTTAGCGATAATTAACCTAAAGTCCTCAATTTGGGATATGATGCAACCACATTGCAGAAATACTGAATTATTTTTTAACTTGAGAGCATCATTTTAATATCTTTCTTTTTAAATTAGCAGTTTAGCAAACAGTATTAATCTATAAATACACACAAATATAGAAATGTAAAATTGACAAAACCAAAGCTTAAATTCCAATAAATTTTGCCATAATCACCAAATGAACCATTTCAGAAACCGTCATAATCATGTTAGACAGGGAGCACAAATTTGTGATATCACCGTATATCAATTAACAGCGATTAATGTCGATTAAGTAAATATCAATACAATAAAAGTACACTTACCTTGATACCATCATCACAGGTAATAATAACCTTCACTTCTGAACACTCACTGAGAATTAGCTTTCTGTGAGACACTTGCACACATGGTGTGGCGCATTGGGGTTTTGAATGAGGTGTAACTGACGCTATGGAGATATTCTGAGAAAACCAGAAAAGTACTTGGTTGAGTGCACAAAGTATACATAGAATTTAAACATTACATAAATATATGTGTACATTATACTTAAATAGGATACTTTAGGAAGGATGTCAAGGCCTTAGAAGGTGCAGTGGGGATTTACTAGAATGGTACCAGGGATGAAAGACTTCAATTACATGGAGAGACTAGAGAAACTGGGATCATTCTTCTTGCAGTATTCAAAATCTTGAAGGTTTTGATAAGAGTAAATAAGAAACTGTTTCCAGTGGCAGAAGCTTCGGTAACCAGGGGACACAGATTTAAGGTAATTGGCAAAAGAACCAGAGGTAACATGAGGAAACATTTTTTTAATGCAGCAAGTTATGATGATCTGGAATGCACTGCTCGAAAGGGTAGTGGCAGCAGATTCAATAATAACTTTCAAAAGAGAATTGGATAAATACTTAAGGAAAATATTGCAGGGCTATGGGGAAGAGCAGCAAAGACAATACGTAGAATGGCCTCCTTCTGTGCTGCATCATTCTATGGTTCTGTATTACAACAATTATGTAATTTATTTTATAAAAGGGAAAACAACAGCAAATGGCACTGCCCACAGTCAATGAAAACTTTTAGGAAATATTAGCTTACAATAGCAAATGTTGACAATATATAAAAATGACAGTGCAATTCTACAATTAGGACAGCGCCAAGTTTTATTGCTGCCTATAAATGCTAAAGAAAAACATACCTCAGGTAATTTAGTCCATCCTTGTTCACAACTCTTACTGAAGTTGAAGTGTGGAGGCATGTGTACAGCTACCTGATTATGTAACGATAAACCACAGCTATACACTTCACTGTAGCTCTCAATGCTGTAACCACTGACAACTTAAAAAGGAAAAAAAGTGTTAATATTCTCATTTATTAAAATCTCAATCATATGGGGTCTACATATACAGAAATAAACAATCATGTTTGTATAGACATCACTGTCCTCATTTTTGTTTTAATGAGGCTCTAGCATACTTCACTCAAGAAAAATTATTCAACCAATCATTACTGGCTGAATAATCGTGATGGGGAGGGCACAGGAGAGAAAAGAATAATAAAAGTTGCACTTATATAGCATCTTTCAGGACATTCCAAACTACTTCACAGCCAAATTAAGTATTTTTGAAGTGAAGCCACTGTTGTATTGTAGGAAACACAGCAGCTAATTTGTGCACAGCAAGGTTCCACGAATAACAATCTGATAACGACCTGACAATCTATCTTAATTGCAATGTCTGTAAGCTTGTAATGTTGTAGCTCCACACTGTGGATGTGGACGTATTGTGTTACTGCAACTAAAGGTGAATGAATGAGTCAGCTGACCAGAAGCTTAAAGAACTTGAGGTGCTGTCTGCCATTATAGAAAGCTGTTTGTGCTGTGCTCTGAGAATATATCACATTTGGCGACGAGATGGGATTTTTTGGATGATATAAAGCTGAAATTTTGGTGAAGGATTCAGCCAGCTGACAGAGACTTTGGAAGCTCCAGTCTTTGGAAATAGCTACAAAATCAGAGGTTAAAAAAAACGAGTACACTGTCTGCACTGCAGAGACAAAATGGCAGCACCCATAGCAGTAATGGGACACTTAGGTGAATATAAACACAACCAGGAAAGGTTTAAGGCTTATGTAGACCGGCTAGAAATGTATTTCACTGCAAATTATATAATTGAAGTTCCAGAGAATGCAGATCAGAACCAGGCTGTGTTGGAACGGAAGCAAGCGATTTTCTTATCTGAAGTGTGTCCAGAATTGTATAAAACGCTGATAAATCTGCTTGTGCCTGACGGGCCAAAGAACACAACGCTTAGAGATTGTAACGAAGCTGGAGCAGCACTACAACCTCAAACTGTTAGAAATTGCTGAAAGCTATCGTTTCAGTATACAAAATCAAAAGACTGATGAAAATATCAGTACATTGTAGCATTAAAAAAGCTATCCATTCACTGTTATTTTGGAAACTTTCAAAACCGAGCATTGCGGGACCGTTTTGTGTCTTAATGCAAGGAGTATCCGCAATAAGGTGAATGAATTAACTGTGCAAATAGATGTTAACAAATATGATGTGATTGGGATTACGGAGACGTGGCTCCAGGATGATCAGGGCTGGGAACTCAACATCCAGGGGTATTCAACATTCAGGAAAGATAGAATAAAAGGAAAAGGAGGTGGGGTAGCATTGCTGGTTAAAGAGGAGATTAATGCAATAGTTAGGAAAGACATTAGCTTGGATGATGTGGAATCTATATGGGTAGAGCTGCAGAACACTAAAGGGCAAAAATCGTTAGTGGGAGTTGTGTACAGACCTCCAAACAGTAGTAGTGATGTTGGGGAGGGCATCAAACAGGAAATTAGGAGTGCATGCAATAAAGGTGCAGCAGTTATAATGGGTGACTTTAATACGCACATAGATTGGGCCAGCCAAACTGGAAGCAATACGATGGAGGAGGATTTCCTGGAGTGCATAAGGGATGGTTTTCTAGACCAATATGTCGAGGAACCAACTAGGGTGGAGGCCATCTTAGACTGGGTGTTGTGTAATGAGAGAGGATTAATTAGCAATCTCATTGTGCCTTGGGGAAGAGTGACCATAATATGGTGGAATTCTGCATTAGGATGGAGAATGAAACAGTTAATTCAGAGACCATGGTCCAGAACTTAAAGAAGGGTAACTTTGAAGGTATGAGGCATGAATTGGCTAAGATAGATTGGCTAATGATACTTAAGGGGTTGACTGTGGATGGGCAATGGCAGACATTTAGAGACCGCATGGATGAATTACAACAATTGTACATTCCTGTCTGGCGTAAAAATTAAAAAGGGAAGGTGGCTCAACCGTGGTAATCTAGGGAAATCAGGGATAGTATTAAAGCCAAGGAAATGGCATACAAATTGGCCAGAAATAGCAGCGAACCTGGGGACTGGGAGAAATTTAGAACTCAGCAGAGGAGGACAAAGCGCTTGATTAGGGCAGGGAAAATGGAGTACGAGAAGAAGCTTGCAGGGAACATTAAGGCGGATTGCAAAAGTTTCTATAGGTATGTAAAGAGAAAAAGGTTAGTAAAGACAAACGTAGGTTCCCCTGCAGTCAGAATCAGGGGAAGTCATAACGGGGAACAAAGAAATGGCAGACCAATTGAACAAGTACTTTGGTTCAGTATTCACTAAGGAGGACACAAACAACCTTCCGGATATAAAAGTGGTCAGAGGGTCTAGTAAGGAGGAGGAACTGAGGGAAATCCTTATTAGTCGGGAAATTGTGTTGGGGAAATTGATGGGATTGAAGGCCGATAAATCCCCAGGGCCTGATGGACTGCATCCCAGAGTACTTAAGGAGGTGGCCTTGGAAATAGTGGATGCATTGACAGTCATTTTCCAACATTCCATTGACTCGATCAGTTCCTATCGAGTGGAGGGTAGCCAATGTAACCCCACTTTTTAAAAAAGGAGGGAGAGAGAAAGCAGGGAATTATAGACCGGTCAGCCTGACCTCAGTAGTGGGTAAAATGATGGAATCAATTATTAAGGATGTCATAGCAGCGCATTTGGAAAATGGTGACATGATAGGTCCAAGTCAGCATGGATTTGTGAAAGGGAGATCATGCTTGACAAATCTTCTGGAATTTTGAGGATGTTTCCAATAAAGTGGACAAAGGAGTACCAGTTGATGTGGTATATTTGGACTTTCAGAAGGCTTTCAACAAGGTCCCACACAGGAGATTAATGTGCAAAGTTAAAGCACATGGGATTGAGGGTAGTGTGCTGACGTGGATTGAGAACTGGTTGTCAGACAGTTAGCAAAGAGTAGGAGTAAATGGGTACTTTTCGGAATGGCAGGCAGTGACTAGTGGGGTACCGCAGGGTTCTGTGCTGGGGCCCCAGTTGTTTACATCGTACATTAATGATTTAGACGAGGGGATTAAATGTAGTATCTCCAAATTTGCGGATGACAGTAAGTTGGGTGGCAGTGTGAGCTGTGAGGAGGATGCTATGAGGCTGCAGAGTGACTTGGATAGGTTAGGTGAGTGGGCAAATGCGTGGCAGATGAAGTATAATGTGGATAAATGTGAGGTTATCCACTTTGGTGGTAAAAACAGAGAGACAGACTATTATCTGAATGGTGACAGATTAGGAAAAGGGAAGGTGCAACGAGACCTGGGTGTCATGGTACATCAGTCATTGAAGGTTGGCATGCAGGTACAGCAGGCGGTTAAGAAAGCAAATGGCATGTTGGCCTTCATAGCGAGGGGATTTGAATACAGGGGCAGGGAGGTGTTGCTACAGTTGTACAGGGCCTTGGTGAGGCCACACCTGGAGTATTGTGTACAGTTTTGGTCTCCTAACTTGAAGGACATTCTTGCTATTGAGGGAGTGCAGCGAAGATTCACCAGACTGATTCCTGGGATGGTGGGACTGACCGATCAAGAAAGACTGGATCAACTGGGCTTGTATTCACTGGAGTTCAGAAGAGTGAGAGGGGACCTCAAAAACGTTTAAAATTCTGACGGGTTTGGACAGGTTGGATGCAGGAAGAATGTTCCCAATGTTGGGGAAGTCCAGAACCAGTGGGGTCACAGTCTAAGGACCGAGATAAGGAGAAACTTCTTCACCCAGAGAGTGGTGAACCTGTGGAATTCTCTACCACAGAAGGTAGTTGAGGCCAATTCACTAAATATATTCAAAAGGGAGTTAGATGAAGTCCTTACTACTCGGGGGATCAAGGGGTATGGCGTGAAAGTAGGAAGGGGGTACTGAAGTTGCATGTTCAGCCATGAACTCATTGAATGGCGGTGCAGGCTAGAAGGGCTGAATGGCCTGCTCCTGCACCTATTTACTATGTTTCTATGTTTTGTTTGTGGGATGAAAAATGATGCGATAGGAAAGTTACTGACGACGGATGATTTTTGAGATTGCTTGTCAGACAGCGAGGTCGATGGGCATGGCCGATCAATATTCCCGCGAATTTCATAATAATTACAGTCGTCAGACAAGAGGTGAATCGCCTGCAGGTTCAAAGTAAACAGCAGTGGGGGCCCAAAGTCTCAGAAACTGGAAATTCTAACGGAGCAGCAAAGTCGTGCTATCGGTACCTGGGACAACACATTGCTCAGTTATCCATATGTGAAGGCAGCGTTTCTTCTGCAGAAAGACTGGGCATCTTGCGAAGGCATGTCGACTGAACGGTAAAGCAGCTTTTAAAGCTATGGGTAGAAATCCCCAGAGACTACATAGCATGGAAGAACAACAACAGGACGAGGAGATGTTAGAGTTACATGTCATCAGGAGCACGAGGTTAACGGACAGCGATTCAAAAAGTATCAAAATCCACATAGATGTTGCGGGATTCAAGATACCAATGGAAATTGACACTGGTGCATCCGTGAGTGTAGTACCAGAGTCGCTATACCTCGACAAATTGCGTGATGGCCCATTGGAGAAATGGCCCGGGAGAGAAAATTCCTGTGGTAGGTCATATCACCGTACCGGTGAAATACAAGGATCAATTTCAGAACTTGCCTCTAATAGTAGTGACAGGAGACAAGCCTGCCTTACTAGGAAGAAATTGGTTGAGATCACTGAAGCTGGATTGGAGTGAGATTTTGTGTGTTGAAACAAGATTTGCATCAATGGATGATGTTACCAAGAGTTATCCGAAGGTGTTCTGCAAAACGGGCAGTCCGATCCAAGACTTCAAGGCGAGTGTCAGGGTACAGAAGGATGCTAGATCGGTTTACTGCAAGCCACGTTCCGTACCATATGCACTTGAGAAAGTTAAGAACTCAAAAGACTAGAGACTGAGAACATTATTTGTAAGATAGATCGATGTAATTGGGCTACACCCATTGTTGTTGTACCCAAGTCCGATGGTAAGGTAAGTTTGTGTGGTGATTTATAAAGTAACCGTAAACCGGGTTCTAGAGGGTAATGTCTCCAATACATTGCCGAATATAGAAGATTTGTTCTCAACAGACAGGTGGTCAGATCTTCTCAAAACTGCATCTTACGAATGCTTACTTAGCTTGAAGTAGATGAGGAGTCCAAGTCATGCTTGACTATAAATACTCATCTAGGCCTATATCAATTTAATAAGCTACCATTTGGAGTGTCTTCCGTCCCTGCCATATTCCAAGGGGTATGAACCAGATTTTGCAAGGTATTGAAAGGTAGAATGTTATTTAGATGACATACTAATTTCAGCACCAAATAGGCAAATTCATAACATTGAATGAAGTCCTCAAACGGCTAGAGAAGCAGAGTACGAGTACATGAGTTATTTCAAAACTCTGGAGTACTTAGGGTAGAGTAGACAAAGATGATTTACATTCAACCATGGGAAAACTGGATGCAATTAAAAATGCACCCACTCCCAGGAATGTCAGTAATTGTTATAATAACTTCATTAAGGAGGGAGAAATGTAATGTCTGTAAGCTTGTAATGTTGTAGCTCCACGCCGTGGATGTGGACGTATTGTTACTGAAACTAAAGGTGAATAAATGAGTCAGCTGACCAGAAGCTCCCAGAACTTCTGAGATGCTGTCTGCCATTATAGAAAGCTGTGTGTACTGTGCTCTGTGAATATATCACATTAATGATGATGGTTGAGGGACAAATATTGAGCAAGTCACTGGGAGAACACCTCTGTTCATTTTCAAATATTGTCATGGGATCGTTTATATCCACAAGGGCAGGCGGTGCCTCGTTTTAACAACTCATCCGAAAGACGACATCTACGACAGTGCCGCACTCCCTCAGGACTGCATGGGAAGGCCAGCCTTGATTTTGTGCTCAAAGCTCTGGAGCTTGACTCTAACCCACGAGCCACTGACTCAGAGGCACAGCTGAGCCACAGCTGACACAGCCTTGAAAGCAACTACATCGTCTGAGACAGTTTAGTCTGAGCTGACAGCTAAGCTAGGTCTAAAGATTGAGGGCGTCCTCTATGTTCAGTTTCAAAGTATTAACTACTCAGAAGAGTTAATCCACCAGGAGGGAAACTGTGGAGAATTTATTGGTTTTTACATTACCATTACACTAATCATAAGTGATACGAAGTCTGCTTACAGGAAAGTCCTGTAATGCTGAAACCAAGAGAACATCTAATGCAGAGATGAACTTTGTAATGCTCCCCAACACACAAGCTCTCTCCCTATGTGCATACTCAGATGCTGTTAATTTGGCAAGTGTCTCGAAACACCTTTACCACAGGCCACTCAAGTGCTGCCCCGGAGCCACCAGACACCACAAACCATGCTGCAGGCTGGGGGGATACAAATATCCAAACCGGGAGTACAGTTCTGGGGTTGAAGTGACTCTTGGGCTGCTCTGAAGTCACATCCCTCTTTGGTCGTTAATGAAGCTTCTATGGAACACAAGGGGGACATTCCACATAATTCACTGCCAGCACGGCCTAGCAGAAGAACACCACTGAGGACATCTCCATGGAGGTGTTCAAAGAAAGTGAAACAAATATCTGGTAAGAATACAATTAGAATCATAAAATTGCAGTGTAGAGGAAGGCTACTTGAGCCTGTGCTGGGGCAATCTACTCTAATCCCATATTCCACCCTTTCATAGTCTTCCTTTACAAATACTTATCCAAGTCCTTTTAAATGATGTTATAGTCTTTGACTTAAGTTATTTGTGGAAAATATTCCATTCTCATTTGCTGTTCATGGCACCTTGCTATGTACAAATTGGCTATTTACATATATCATAAATACTTTAAAATTCCTTTTTTTTAAATAAATAAAAAATGTGGTCACAGGATGTAGGAGTCACTGGCAAGGCCAGCATTTATTGCCCATCCCTAATTTCCCCTCGAGGTGGTGGTGAACCACCTTCTTGAAATGCTGCAGTCCTTGTGACGAAGTTACTCCCACAGTACAGTTGCAGAGGGAGTTCCAGGATTCTGATCCAGTGACGATAAAGGAACAGCAATATATTTATGTCAGGATGGTATGTAACTTGAAGGGGAACATGAAGGTTCCCAGGTGTTCCCATGCACCTGCTGCCCTTGTCCTTGTCCTTCTAGGTGCGAGAGGTTGCAGGTTTCAGAGGTGCCGAAGAAACCTTGGCGCGTTGCTGCAGTGCATTTTGTAGATGGTTTACACTGCAGCCATGGTGTGCTGATGGTGTAGGGAGTGAATACTTAAGGTGTTGGATGGGGTACCAATCAATCAAGCAGGCTTTGTCCTGCATGGTGTCGAGCTTCTTGAATGTTGTTCGAGCTGCACTCATCCAGGTAAGTGGAGAGTATAAGTGCAAGGGTGCAATTAAAAAAGATATCAAGCAAGCAAAGAGAGCATGAAAAAATGTTGGCAAGTAAAATCAGGGAAAACCCAAAGATTTTTTATAAATACATTAAGAGCAAGAGGATAACTAGAGAAAGAGTTGGGATTATTAGGGACCATAAAGGAAATCTGTGTGAGGAGGCAGAAGATGTGGGTAGGATACTAAATGAATACTTTGCATCCGTTTTCACAAAAAAGAGAGAGGGGCGATGCAGACTCTGCAATGATGGAGGAGGAGTGTGAAATATTGGACAAGATAAATAGAGTGAGGGGAAGTATTAAGGGGCTTAGCAGCTTTGGAAGTGAATAAATCCCCAGGCCCAGACGAAATGTATCCCAGGCTGTTGAGAAGCAAAAGAGGAAATAGCAGGGGCTCTGACCATCATTTTCTAAACCTCTCTAGCTACAGGTGCAGTGCCAGAGGACTGGAGGACTGCTAATGTTGTACCTTTGTTTAAAAAGGAAGGGATAGCCTAAGGAATTACAGGCCAGTCAGCCTAACTTCAGTGGTGGGAAAATTATTGCAAAAAATCCTGAGGGGCAGGATATATCTTCATTTGGAAAGACAGATTAATCAAGGACAGTCAGCATGGATGTGTCAAGGGAAGGTCATGTCTGACTAACTTGATTGAATTTTTCAAGGAGGTAACCAGGAGGGTTGATGAGGGCAGAGAGTATGATGTAGTGTATATGGATTCTAGCAAAGCTTTTGATAAAATCCTACATGGCAGACTGGTCACAAAAGTAATAGCCCATGGGATTCCAGGGCAAAGTGGCAAGCTGGATCCAAAATTGGCTCAGAGGTAGGATGCAAAGGGCAATGGTTGATGGCTGTGTTTGTGACTGGAAGGCTGTATCCAGTAGGGTTCCGCAGGACCCAGTGCTGGGTCTCTTTCTTTTTGTGGTATATATTTGACTTGGACTTAAATGTTTGGGGTATGATTAAGAAGTTCTGCTCACCCATTACCCCTGTACTTGCAGACCTACATTGCCTTCCAGTCCCCCCACAACATCTTCAATTTAAAATATCCTTCCATGTGTTTGAATCCTCATGGCCTTGAATCTATTCATCTCCGTAACCTGCTCCAACCCTATAATCCTGAGAACTTTACGATCCTCCAATTCTGAAAGCTTGTTCCCCTCCCCAACCCCCTCTCCACATCATCCCCTCCTTTCCATCCTCTCCACCACTACCCCCACACTCCCTTCTTCTTCCCTCCCCATTCCCTACATCCCACCCTTTCGCCCCCCCATCCCCCCCTCACCTGCCTTCTCCCCATACCATCCCCTGCCCATCTCCCTACACTCTTTCCCCACCCCCCCCCACCCGCTCTCCCTTCTTTCCCCTCTCCCCCTCCCTCCCTCCCTCCACTTTCCTCCCTCCATCTCCTGATGATCGAGTAAAGGCCCAGTCTACTCAATCTGAGTTCAGAAGGATGAGGGGTGATCTTATAGAAACGTTTAAAATAATGAAAGGGGCAGACAAGATAGAGGCAGAGAGGTTGTTTCCACTGGTCGGGGAGACTAGAACTAGGGGGCACAGCCTCAAAATACAGGGGAGCCAATTTAAAACCGAGTTGAGAAGGAATTTCTTCTCCCAGAGGGCTGTGAATCTGTGGAATTCTCTGCCCAAGGAAGCAGTTGAGGCTAGCTCATTCTGTGACTTGAATACACTCATAGATATTTAACCAATAAGGGAATTAAGGGTTACGGGGAGCGGGCAGGTAAGTGGAGCTGAGTCCACGGCCAGATCAGCCATGATCTTACGAGGGGCTAGATGACCTACTCCTGTTCCTAATTCTTATGTTCTTATCAGCCATGATCTTATTGAATGGTGGTGCAGGCTCGAAGGGCCGAATGGCCTACTCCTGCACCTATTTTCCCCCACACCCTTTTTCCTTCTCCCCCACCACCAACCCACAGATAGCTGAAACTCCAACTTTTTAACAAATTATATACTATACTACAGCGGCTTAATTCTCCGATATATTTGGAGGAAACACAAGTGGAAAAAATTGGTTTAAAACTCGCGAAAAGCTAACTGGAATGTTTTTATATTGTAGCAAGGAACAAACCAATTCGCAGGATTCAAACTATCTATTGTTCACACTTCACCTCCTCTCCCAAAAGTTTCTAGAACTGACGTGGTCAGAAATATTTACAAACCGGCGACGAGATTTTTTTTTTTTAAATGACAACTAATAACCGGTATAAATTAAATACAATAGCGTATTAAAAGGGGTTACTAATAATCGGTTCAAATACTCAAAACAAATTTTAAATGTTTCAGCCAAGTTAGAAAAGTGTCCAGAAAATTGTGCAAACTGCAAACTCCGACAAAATCATCATCATCATAGGCAGTCAGTCCCTCGAAATCGAGGACTTGCTTCCACTCCAAAAGAGAATTTACTACAATTAAGGCAAAGCTCGCTTAACTATTGTAACTCAAAGCGAGAAAACATATAGAAGTTAGAAAAAAGCAAATGCTAACATTCACTCTTGTTTTATGTTAATGAAATGAAACTGGTGGAGGGGGACTTTTTAAAAGTGTGAATTCTTCTTCACACTTATTAAAATCCAACAGCAAGGTTACTTACCCCAGCCCACCAGCAAGACCAACACAATCCCCTGCTGCCCCCGCATCGCTCACGCTCCGAATGAAGCAGCGCCAGCACGCTGGCTGAATGCAACTTCCGGCAAGCGCGCGCTGTGGCCCCACCTCCCGGAACAAAATAAATGTAACAAAAAAGAATAACTCTACAAAATGTAACTAATTACAACTGAATACTTGACATTTTCCCTTCGATGAAACGCTGCATCTTCAACCAATAAAAACAATGGGGTGAAATTCGTTGTTATCTATCCGGATATTGAATCTCTCTAGATTTCGTTTTGCATCGTAAACAGGAAATGAAACTTGCAAGCAGTTGTATTTTTATGGTTTGAATTTCAATGAGATCGGACAAGGACCTTGCTATTTCTCCACGTGGTACTTAAAACTTTGATCAAAGATGATTCCGCAACATTGGTTTCTGGTTCTCCAAAGTAAGTGTTTTATCCTGGTTCTCCAAAGTAAGTGTTTTATCCTGGTTCTCCAAAGTAAGTGTTTTATCCTGGTTCTCCAAAGTAAGTGTTGTAATATGGTTAAGAAAATGGCGCCTAAATATAGACGAGGCTACGTTTTATGCTATTCCCTGCCTTGGTGAATTCGAAACTGACGGTACCATTGTCAATGTATATCTACTTTTAGTTAAGAATATTCTATATTTTTGAGGATCTACTCTATTTTTCGATGTGCAATAGCATTTAACCTTGAGTTTATAGTAATCGAATGTGTCAATCCTTTATCTTCGTTTTGTAGCTCTGATGTTCGTGGACGTGGAATCTATCTTCGAAGTTTTAGTCAAATGTGGAGAAACAGCAAGTTTGTCCTGTCCAGCTCAATATAAATCTGGAATCCAGTACAGAGCTATCAGCTGGTACAAGGTAAAGATATGTTCTCGTGTCAAATTTTGTCCTGTGAAGTGCCTTGCTAATCGCTATATAAATACAAATTGCTGTTTAAAATCACATGGAACATGGCCGATAGCGCGTACCAGGAAGTATAAATGGTAAATTGGGGAAAGTCCATCGGAGCTGCTCCTGCTCCACTGCGGCAAAGTTTACGGTGCATCAGCCAGATTAGGCGACTGAGTGAGAACAGCTCATAGCGATAATTCGTCTTTGTCGCATGTCTGGTAATGAAGCCGAGGGGATTGCTCGTCCGTTATAGAATGGAGTTGAAAATTGGATGGATAATATAGCGAGCAGGTAATACCCCTCTGCCGAATTACCACCCATGTGGTGAAGATGGAAATCTAAACCATATAATGCAGAAAACCAGACCAGAATCTGAGGCAGGCCCTACGATTGCTGGGCCAAATGTCCTCCTGCCTGGCCTGGCCAAGGTAGCCATTAACCGGTCCAGGCAGCGGGAGGTTAAGGCGGTCGTTCAGCCCGACTGCCTGCCTCTCACGTGCGTGCCAGGTCGTCCCTGGAGATGGAGCATGCTCACAGCCTTCTGCAAGAGGTGGGCACCGGAAGGACTGGAGTGCATCATCATCATCGGCAATCAAATTTAAATTTGATTTAAGTTTCTGTAAAAGTTTAATTTGAAATTTGTGGGTTCTAGTGCACTCACCAAAAGTGGGTGCTTGATTTTATGTTCTGTTAAAATAGTTGTCCTCCTGGGGAGGTTAACTAGCGAGTGATTATCTGCATAAATATTTTGTCCTGTGCATATATGCTGCTGACTACGTGCCTTTTTGAGGAAGCTGGAAGTAGGGTCGAACCACGTTGCCGAACCTGGATTTCATTGCTGCTTAAGCCTGAGCTTGCTACTTCTGGGACATTTGCCAAGAATATCGTTTGGATTATTTGTGAGAGAGCGAGGGTGGGGGTGAGCGAGACTGGGGGGGAGGAGAGCGAGACTGAGGGGGGGAGGGTGGAGGCGAGCGAGACTGAGGGGGGGAGGGGGCTGGAAGAGCGAGACTGGAGGAGAGCGAGACTGGAGAGCAGGGGAGAGCGAGACTGGGGGGGGGGGGGTGGGGTGAGCGAGACGGGGGGGGAGAAGGAGAGAAAGTGAGACGGCGGTGGTGGGTGGGGGGGGGGGAGAGGAAAGAAAGCGAGACGGGGAGGGGAGAGAGAGACTGGGAGGGGGGGGAGAGAGACTGGCGGGGGAGAGTGAAAGAGACTTTGGGGAGGTGGGGTGGGGTGGGGGGGGAAGTGTGAGAGACTGCGAGGGAAAGACCGGGGGCGAGTGAGATGGAGAGACCGGGAGAGACTGCAGGGGAAAAGAGAGAGAGAGAGAGAGAGAGAGAGACGGGGGTGGCGGGAGAGAGCGCAAGACCGAGCGGGGTGGGAGGTACTGCAGGGGAGGGGGAGTAGAGGGAGATACTGGGGGGAGGGGGGAGGGGAGAAGAGACAGACGGGAGTGGGAGAGAGAGAGCAAGACTTGGGGGGAGGGGAGTAGAGGAGATACTGTAGGGGAGGGGGAGTAGAGGGAGAGAATGGGGGGGAATAAGAGGGCAAGACAGGGAGGGAGGAGGAGAGGTGGGGGGAGGGTGGAGGAGGAAGAAGGAGGTGTGGGGGGGAGGAGAGGTGGGGGGGGGGAGGCGGAGGAGAGGTGGGGGGGGGAGGCGGAGGTGAGGTGGGGGGGAGGCGGAGGAGAGGTGGGGGGGGAGGCGGAGGTGGGGTGGGGGGGGGGGGGAAGAGGAAAGAAAGCGAGACGGGGAGGGGAGAGAGAGACTGGGAGGGGGGGGGGAAGAGAGACTGGCAGGGGGGGGGGGGGAGAGAGACTGACGGGGGGGAGAGTGAAAGAGTCTTTGGGGGGGTGGGGTGGGGGGGGGAAGTGTGAGAGACTGCGAGGGAAAGACCGGGGGCGAGTGAGATGGAGAGACCGGGAGAGAGGGAGAGACTGCAGGGGAAAAGAGAGAGAGAGAGAGAGAGACGGGGGTGGCGGGAGAGAGCGCAAGACCGAGCGGGGTGGGAGGTACTGCAAGGGAGGGGGAGTAGAGGGAGATACTGGGGGGAGGGGGGAGGGGAGAAGAGATAGACTGGAGTGGGAGAGAGAGAGCAAAACTTGGGGGGAGGGGAGTAGAGGAGATACTGTAGGGGAGGGGGAGTAGAGGGAGAGAATGGGGGGGAATAAGAGGGCAAGACAGGGAGGCGGAGGAGGGGTGGGGGGGGAGGCGGAGGAGAAGAGAAGAGAGAGGAGAGGAGGAGGAGGAGAAGAGAGGGAGGGAGGAGAAGAAGAGAGGGAGGGAGGGGAGAAGGAGAAATGGGGGAGGGTGAGAGGAGAGAGGGAGGGGGGAGGAGAGAGGAGGCGGGAGGAGAGGGAGGGGA
>NW_027253045.1:0-18441 GCF_044704955.1 Pristiophorus japonicus | reverse complement strand
ACACACACTCTGCCTCACACAGACACTCTCCCTCACACACACACTCTGCCTCACACACACACTCTCCCTCACACACACACTCTCCCTCACACACACACTCTCCCTCACACACACTCTCTCCCTCACACACACGCTCTCCCTCACACACACTCTCTCCCTCACACACACACTCTCCCTCACACACACTCTCTCCCTCACACACACTCTCTCCCTCACACACAATCTCTCCCTCACACACACGCTCTCCCTCACACACACTCTCTCCCTCACACACACACTCACCCTCACACACACTCTCTCCCTCACACACACGCTCTCCCTCACACACACTCTCTCCCTCACACACACTCTCTCCCTCACACACACACTCTCCCTCACACACACGCTCTCCCTCACACACACTCTCTCCCTCACACACACTCTCTCCCTCACACACACACTCTCCCTCACAAACACACTCTGCCTCACACAGACACTCTCCCTCACACACACACTCTGCCTCACACAGACACTCTCCCTCACACACACACTCTCCCTCACACACACACTCTCCCTCACACACACACTCTCCCTCACACACACACTCTCCCTCACACACACACTCTCCCTCACACACACACTCTGCCTCACACACACACTCTCTCCCTCACACACACTCTCTCCCTCACACACACTCTCTCCCTCACACACACACTCTCCCTCACACACACACTCTCCCTCACACACACACTCTCCCTCACACACACTCTCTCCCTCACACACACACTCTCCCTCACACACACACACTCCCTCACACACACACACTCCCTCACACACACACTCTCCCTCACACACACACTCTCCCTCACACACACACTCTCCCTCACACACACGCTCTCCCTCACACACACACTCTGCCTCACACACACGCTCTCCCTCACACACACGCTCTCCCTCACACACACACTCTGCCTCACACACACACTCTCCCTCACAAACAAACTCTGCCTCACACACACACTCTCCCTCACACACACACTCTCCTTCAAACACACTCTCTCCTTCTCTCCCTCACACACACACTCTCCCTCACACACACACTCCCTCACACACACACTCTCCTTCAAACACACTCTCTCCTTCTCTCCCTCACACACACACACTCCCTCACACACACACACTCTCTCTCTCACACACTCTCCCTCACACACACACTCTCCCTCACACACACACTCTCCTTCAAACACACTCTCTCCTTCTCTCCCTCACACACACACTCTCTCTCTCACACACTCTCTCCCTCACACACACACTCTCCCTCACACACACACTCTCCCTCACACACACACTCTCCCTCACACACACTCTCTCCCTCACAAACAAACTCTGCCTCACACACACACTCTCCCTCACACACACGCTCTCCCTCACACACACACTCTCCCTCACACACACACTCTCCCTCACACACACACTCTCCCTCACACACACACTCTCCCTCACACACACTCTCTCCCTCACACACACACTCTCCCTCACACACACACTCTCCCTCACACACACACTCTGCCTCACACACACACTCTCCCTCACACACACTCTCTCCCTCACACACGCACTCCCTCACACACACACTCTCCCTCACACACACACTCTCCCTCACACACACACTCTGCCTCACACACACACTCTGCCTCACACACACACTCTCCCTCACACACACACTCCCTCACACACACACTCTGCCTCACACACACACTCTCGCTCACACACACACTCTCCCTCACACACACACTCTCGCTCACACACACACTCTCCCTCACACACACACTCTCCCTCACACAGACACTCTCCCTCACACACACTCTCTCCCTCACACACACACTCTCCCTCACACACACACTCTGTCTCACACACACACTCTGCCTCACACAGACACTCTCACTCACACACACACTCTCCCTCACACACACACTCTCCCTCGCACACAAACTCTGCCTCTCACACACACTCTGCCTCACACACACACTCTCCCTCACACACACACTCTCCCTCACACACACACTCTGCCTCGCACACACACTCTGCCTCACACACACACTCTCCCTCACACACACACTCTCCCTCGCACACAAACTCTGCCTCGCACACACACTCTGCCTCACACACACACTCTCCCTCACACACACACTCTCCCTCACACACACACTCTCCCTCGCACACAAATTCTGCCTCGCACACACACTCTCCCTCGCACACACACTCTCCCTCACACACACACTCTGCCTCACATACACACTCTCCCTCACACACACACTCTCCCTCACACACACACTCTGCCTCACACACACACTCTCCCTCACACACACACTCTCCCTCACACACACACTCTCCCTCACACACACACTCTTCCTCACACACACTCTCTCCCTCACACACACACTCTCCCTCACACACACACTCTGCCTCACACACACGCTCTCCCTCACACACACTCTGCCTAACACACACACTCTCCCTCACACACACGCTCTCCCTCACACACACACTCTCCCTCACACACACACTCTCCCTCACACACACACTCTGCCTCACACACACACTCTGCCTCACACACACACTCTCCCTCACACACACACTCTCCCTCACACACACACTCTCCCTCACACACACACTCTCCCTCACACACACACTCTCCCTCACACACACACTCTCCTCACACACACACTCTCCCTTACACACTCTCCCTCACACACACACTCTGCCTCACACACACACTCTCCCTCACACACACACTCTCCCTCACACACACACTCTCCCTCACACACACACTCTCCCTTACACACTCTCCCTCACACACACAATCTCCCTCACACACACACTCCCTCACACACGCACTCCCTCACACACACACTCCCTCACACACACTCTTCCTCACACACACACTCTGCCTCACACAGACACTCTCCCTCACACACACACTCTGCCTCACACAGACACTCTCCCTCACACACACACTCTCCCTCACACACACACTCTCCCTCACACACACTCTCCCTCACACACACACTCTCCCTCACACACACACTCTCCCTCACACACACTCTCTCCCTCACACACACGCTCTCCCTCACACACACTCTCTCCCTCACACACACACTCTCCCTCACATACACTCTCTCCCTCACACACACTCTCTCCCTCACACACAATCTCTCCCTCACACACACGCTCTCCCTCACACACACTCTCTCCCTCACACACACACTCACCCTCACACACACTCTCTCCCTCACACACACACTCTCCCTCACACACACACTCTCCCTCACACACACACTCTCCCTCACACACACGCTCTCCCTCACACACACACTCTCCCTCGCACACAAACTCTGCCTCACACACACACTCTCCCTCACACACACACTCTCCTTCAAACACACTCTCTCCTTCTCTCCCTCACACACACACTCTCCCTCACACACACACTCCCTCACACACACACTCTCCTTCAAACACACTCTCTCCTTCTCTCCCTCACACACACACTCTCCCTCACACACACACTCCCTCACACATACACTCTCCCTCACACACACACTCTCCTTCAAACACACTCTCTCCTTCTCTCCCTCACACACACACTCTCTCTCTCACACACTCTCTCCCTCACACACACACTCTCCCTCACACACACACTCTCCCTCACACACACACTCTCCCTCACACACACTCTCTCCCTCACAAACAAACTCTGCCTCACACACACACTCTCCCTCACACACACGCTCTCCCTCACACACACACTCTCCCTCACACACACTCTCTCCCTCACACACACACTCTCCCTCACACACACACTCTCCCTCACACAGACACTCTCCCTCACACACACTCTCTCCCTCACACACACACTCTCCCTCACACACACACTCTGCCTCACACACACACTCTGCCTCACACAGACACTCTCCCTCACACACACACTCTCCCTCACACACACACTCTCCCTCGCACACAAACTCTGCCTCTCACACACACTCTGCCTCACACACACACTCTCCCTCACACACACACTCTCCCTCACACACACACTCTGCCTCGCACACACACTCTGCCTCACACACACACTCTCCCTCACACACACACTCTCCCTCGCACACAAACTCTGCCTCGCACACACACTCTGCCTCACACACACACTCTCCCTCACACACACACTCTGCCTCACACACACACTCTCGCTCACACACACACTCTCCCTCACACACACACTCTCCCTCACACACACACTCTCCCTCACACACACACTCTGCCTCACACACACACTCTCCCTCACACACACACTCCCTCACACACACACTCTGCCTCACACACACACTCTCGCTCACACACACACTCTGCCTCACACACACACTCTGCCTCACACACACACTCTCCCTCACACACACACTCCCTCACACACACACTCTGCCTCACACACACACTCTCGCTCACACACACACTCTGCCTCACACACACACTCTCCCTCACACACACACTCTCGCTCACACACACACTCTCCCTCACACACACACTCTCGCTCACACTCACACTCTCCCTCACACACACACTCTCCCTCACACAGACACTCTCCCTCACACACACTCTCTCCCTCACACACACACTCTCCCTCACACACACACTCTGCCTCACACACACACTCTGCCTCACACAGACACTCTCCCTCACACACACACTCTGCCTCTCACACACACTCTGCCTCACACACACACTCTCCCTCACACACACACTCTGCCTCACACACACACTCTCCCTCACACACACACTCTCCCTCACACACACACTCTCCCTCACACACACACTCTCCCTCACACACACACTCTGCCTCACACACACACTCTCCCTCACACACACACTCTCCCTCACACACACACTCTCCCTCACACACACTCTCTCCCTCACACACACACTCTCCCTCACACACACACTCTGCCTCACACACACGCTCTCCCTCACACACACTCTGCCTAACACACACACTCTCCCTCACACACACGCTCTCCCTCACACACACACTCTCCCTCACACACTCTCTCTCCCTCACACACACTCTCCCTCACACACACACTCTCCCTCACACACACACTCTGCCTCACACACACACTCTGCCTAACACACACACTCTCCCTCACACACACGCTCTCCCTCACACTCACACTCTCCCTCACACACTCTCTCTCCCTCACACACACTCTCCCTCACACACACACTCTCCCTCACACACACACTCTGCCTCACACACACACTCTGCCTCACACACACACTCTCCCTCACACACACACTCTCCCTCACACACACACTCTGCCTCACACACACACTCTCCCTCACACACACGCTCTCCCTCACACACACTCTCTCCCTCACACACACGCTCTCCCTCACACACACTCTCTCCCTCACACACACACTCTCCCTCACACACACGCTCTCCCTCACACACACACTCTGCCTCACACACACGCTCTCCGTCACACACACGCTCTCCCTCACACACACACTCTGCCTCACACACACACTCTCCCTCACATACAAACTCTGCCTCACACACACACTCTCCCTCACACACACACTCTCCCTCACACACACACTCTCCCTCACACACACACTCTCCCTCACACACACTCTCTCCCTCACAAACAAACTCTGCCTCACACACACACTCTCCCTCACACACACGCTCTCCCTCACACACACACTCTCCCTCACACACACACTCTCCCTCACACACACACTCTCCCTCACACACACACTCTCCCTCACACACACTCTCTCCCTCACACACACACTCTCCCTCACACACACACTCTCCCTCACACACACACTCTGCCTCACACACACACTCTCCCTCACACACACTCTCTCCCTCACACACACTCTGCCTAACACACACACTCTCCCTCACACACACTCTCTCCCTCACACACACTCTGCCTAACACACACACTCTCCCTCACACACACTCTCTCCCTCACACACACTCTGCCTAACACACACACTCTCCCTCACACACACACTCTCCCTCACACACACACTCCCTCACACACACTCTTCCTCACACACACACTCTGCCTCACACAGACACTCTCCCTCACACACACACTCTGCCTCACACAGACACTCTCCCTCACACACACACTCTCCCTCACACACACACTCTCCCTCACACACACACTCTCCCTCACACACACACTCTCCCTCACACACACACTCTCCCTCACACACACTCTCTCCCTCACACACACGCTCTCCCTCACACACACTCTCTCCCTCACACACACACTCTCCCTCACACACACTCTCTCCCTCACACACACTCTCTCCCTCACACACAATCTCTCCCTCACACACACGCTCTCCCTCACACACACTCTCTCCCTCACACACACACTCACCCACACACACACTCTCTCCCTCACACACACGCTCTCCCTCACACACACTCTCTCCCTCACACACACTCTGTCCCTCACACACACACTCTCCCTCACACACACGCTCTCCCTCACACACACTCTCTCCCTCACACACACACTCTCCCTCACACACACACTCTGCCTCACACACACACTCTCTCCCTCACACACACTCTCTCCCTCACACACACACTCTCCCTCACACACACACTCTCCCTCACACACACTCTCTCCCTCACACACACACTCTCCCTCACACACACACTCTCCCTCACACACACACACTCCCTCACACACACACTCTCCCTCACACACACACTCTCCCTCACACACACACTCTCCCTCACACACATACTCTCCCTCACACACACGCTCTCCCTCACACACACACTCTGCCTCACACACACGCTCTCCCTCACACACACGCTCTCCCTCACACACACACTCTGCCTCACACACACACTCTCCCTCACAAACAAACTCTGCCTCACACACACACTCTCCCTCACACACACACTCTCCTTCAAACACACTCTCTCCTTCTCTCCCTCACACACACACTCTCCCTCACACACACACTCCCTCACACACACACACTCTCTCTCTCACACACTCTCCCTCACACACACACTCTCCCTCACACACACACTCTCCCTCACACACACTCTCTCCCTCACAAACAAACTCTGCCTCACACACACACTCTCCCTCACACACACACTCTCCCTCACACACACACTCTCCCTCACACACACACTCTCCCTCACACACACTCTCTCCCTCACACACACACTCTCCCTCACACACACACTCTCCCTCACACACACACTCTGCCTCACACACACACTCTGCCTCACACACACACTCTCCCTCACACACACACTCTGCCTCACACACACACTCTCGCTCACACACACACTCTCCCTCACACACACACTCTCCCTCACACAGACACTCTCCCTCACACACACTCTCTCCCTCACACACACACTCTCCCTCACACACACACTCTGCCTCACACACACACTCTGCCTCACACAGACACTCTCCCTCACACACACACTCTCCCTCGCACACAAACTCTGCCTCTCACACACACTCTGCCTCACACACACACACTCCCTCACACACACACTCTGCCTCACACACACACTCTCGCTCACACACACACTCTCCCTCACACACACACTCTCCCTCACACAGACACTCTCCCTCACACACACTCTCTCCCTCACACACACACTCTCCCTCACACACACACTCTGCCTCACACACACACTCTCGCTCACACACACACTCTCCCTCACACAGACAATCTCGCTCACACACACTCTCTCCCTCACATACACACTCTGCCTCACACACACACTCTTCCTCACACACACGCTCTGCCTCACTCACACGCTCTCCCTCACACACACACTCTCCCTCACACACACGCTCTCCCTCACACACACTCTGCCTCACTCACACGCTCTCCCTCACACACACACTCTCCCTCACACACACGCTCTCCCTCACACACACTCTTCCTCACACACACACTCTCCCTCACACACACACACTGCCTCACACACACACTCTCCCTCACACACACACTCCCTCACACACACACTCCCTCACACACAAACTGTCCCTCACACACACACTCTCCCTCACACACACACTCCCTCACACACACACTCTCCCTCACACACACACTCTCGCTCACACACACACACTCCTTCACACACACACTCTCCCTCACACACACACTCTCCCTCACACACACACTCTCCCTCACACACACACTCTCCCTCACACACACGCTCTCCCTCACACACACACTCTCCCTCACACACACACTCTCCCTCACACACACGCTCTCCCTCACACACACGCTCTCCCTCACACACACACACTCTCCCTCACACACACACTCTCCCTCACACACACGCTCTCCCTCACACACACACTCTCCCTCACACACACTCTCTCCCTCACACACACACTCTGCCTCACACACACACTCTCCCTCACACACAAACTCTGCCTCACACACACACTCTGCCTCACACACACACTCTCCCTCACATACACACTCTCCCTCACTCACACACTCTCCCTCACACACAAACTCTGCCTCGCACACACACTCTCCCTCACACACACACTCTCCCTCACACACACACTCTGCCTCACACACACACTCTCCCTCACACACAAACTCTGACTCGCACACACACTCTGCCTCACACACACTCTCTCCCTCACACACACACTGTCCCTCACACACACACTCTCCCTCACACACACACTCTCCCTCACAAACACTCTCCCCCTCACACACACACTCTCCCTCACACACAAACTCTGCCTCACACACACACTCTGCCTCACACACACACTCTCCCTCACAAACAATCTCCCTCACACACACACTCTCCCTCACACACAAACTCTGCCTCACACACACGCTCTCCCTCACACACACTCTCTCCCTCACACACACACTCTCCCTCACACACACACTCTCCCTCACACACAAACTCTGCCTCACACACACACTCTGCCTCACACACACACTCTCCCTCACACACACACTCTCCCTCAAACACACACTCTCCCTCACACACACTCTCTCCCTCACACACACTCTCTCCCTCACACACAAACTCTCCCTCACACACACACTCTCCCTCACACACAAACTCTGCCTCACACACACACTCTCCCTCACACACACACTCTCCCTCACACACACTCTCCCTCACACACACACTCTCCCTCACACACACACTCTCCCTCACACACACACTCTCCCTCACACACACTCTCTCCCTCACACACACACTCTGCCTCACACACACACTCTCCCTCACACACACTCTCTCCCTCACACACACACTCTCCCTCACACACACACTCTCCCTCACACACACACTCTGCCTCACACACACACTCTGCCTCACACACACACTCTCGCTCACACACACACTCTCCCTCACACAGACAATCTCGCTCACACACACTCTCTCCCTCACATACACACTCTGCCTCACACACACACTCTTCCTCACACACACGCTCTGCCTCACTCACACGCTCTCCCTCACACACACACTCTCCCTCACACACACGCTCTCCCTCACACACACTCTGCCTCACTCACACGCTCTCCCTCACACACACACTCTCCCTCACACACACGCTCTCCCTCACACACACTCTTCCTCACACACACACTCTCCCTCACACACACACACTGCCTCACACACACACTCTCCCTCACACACACACTCCCTCACACACACACTCCCTCACACACAAACTGTCCCTCACACACACACTCTCCCTCACACACACACTCCCTCACACACACACTCTCCCTCACACACACACTCTCGCTCACACACACACACTCCTTCACACACACACTCTCCCTCACACAGACGCTCTCCCTCACACACACACTCTCCCTCACACACACACTCTCCCTCACACACACGCTCTCCCTCACACACACACTCTCCCTCACACACACACTCTCCCTCACACACACGCTCTCCCTCACACACACGCTCTCCCTCACACACACACACTCTCCCTCACACACACACTCTCCCTCACACACACGCTCTCCCTCACACACACACTCTCCCTCACACACACTCTCTCCCTCACACACACACTCTGCCTCACACACACACTCTCCCTCACACACAAACTCTGCCTCACACACACACTCTGCCTCACACACACACTCTCCCTCACATACACACTCTCCCTCACTCACACACTCTCCCTCACACACAAACTCTGCCTCGCACACACACTCTCCCTCACACACACACTCTCCCTCACACACACACTCTGCCTCACACACACACTCTCCCTCACACACAAACTCTGACTCGCACACACACTCTGCCTCACACACACTCTCTCCCTCACACACACACTGTCCCTCACACACACACTCTCCCTCACACACACACTCTCCCTCACAAACACTCTCCCCCTCACACACACACTCTCCCTCACACACAAACTCTGCCTCACACACACACTCTGCCTCACACACACACTCTCCCTCACAAACAATCTCCCTCACACACACACTCTCCCTCACACACAAACTCTGCCTCACACACACGCTCTCCCTCACACACACTCTCTCCCTCACACACACACTCTCCCTCACACACACACTCTCCCTCACACACAAACTCTGCCTCACACACACACTCTGCCTCACACACACACTCTCCCTCACACACACACTCTCCCTCAAACACACACTCTCCCTCACACACACTCTCTCCCTCACACACACTCTCTCCCTCACACACAAACTCTCCCTCACACACACACTCTCCCTCACACACAAACTCTGCCTCACACACACACTCTCCCTCACACACACACTCTCCCTCACACACACTCTCCCTCACACACACACTCTCCCTCACACACACACTCTCCCTCACACACACACTCTCCCTCACACACACTCTCTCCCTCACACACACACTCTGCCTCACACACACACTCTCCCTCACACACACTCTCTCCCTCACACACACACTCTCCCTCACACACACACTCTCCCTCACACACACACTCTGCCTCACACACAAACTCTGCCTCACACACACACTCTGCCTCACACACACACTCTCCCTCACACACACACTCTCCCTCACACACACGCTCTGCCTCACACACACACTCTCCCTCACACACACTCTGCCTCACACACACACTCTCCCTCACACACACACTCTCCCTCACACACACACTCTGCCTCACACACACACTCTCCCTCACACACACACTCTGCCTCACACACACACTCTCCCTCACACACACACTCTCCCTCACACACAAACTCTGCCTCACACACCCACTCTGCCTCACACACACACTCTGCCTCACACACACACTCTCCCTCACACACACTCTCTCCCTCACACACACTCTCTCCCTCACACACACACTCTCGCTCACACACACACACTCCCTCACACACACACTCTCCCTCACACACACTCTCTCCCTCACACACACACTCTCGCTCACACACACACACTCCCTCACACACACACTCTCCCTCACACACACTCTCCCTCACACACACACTCTCCCTCACACACACACTCTCCCTCACACACACTCTCTCCCTCACACACACTCTCTCCCTCACACACACACTCTCCCTCACACACACTCTCTCCCTCACACACACTCTCTCCCTCACACACACACTCTCCCTCACACACACTCTCTCCCTCACACACACTCTCTCCCTCACACACACACTCTCGCTCACACACACACTCTGCCTCACACAGACACTCTCCCTCACACACACTCTCTCCCTCACACACACTCTCTCCCTCACACACACACTCTCCCTCACACACACACTCTCCCTCACACACACACTCTCGCTCACACACACACTCTCCCTCACACACACACTCTCGCTCACACACACACTCTCCCTCACACACACACTCTCGCTCACACACACACTCTGCCTCACACAGACACTCTCCCTCACACACACTCTCTCCCTCACACACACACTCTCCCTCACACACACACTCTCCCTCACACACACACCCTCCCTCACACACACACTCTCCCTCACACAGACACTCTCCCTCACACAGACACTCTCCCTGACACACACACTCTCTCCCTCACACACACACTCTCCCTCACACACACACTCTCCCTCACACACACGCTCTCCCTCTCACACACGCTCTCCCTCACACACACGCTCTCCCTCACACACACGCTCTCCTTCAAACACACTCTCTCCCTCACACACACGCTCTCCTTCAAACACACTCTCTCCCTCACACACACTCTCTCCCTCACACACACACTCTCCCTCACACAGACACTCTCCCTGACACACACACTCTCTCCCTCACACACACACTCTCCCTCACACACACACTCTCCCTCACACACACACTCTCCCTCACACACACACTCTCCCTCGCACACACTCTCTGCCTCACACACACACTCTCCCTCACACACACACTCTCCCTCGCACACAAATTCTGCCTCGCACACACACTCTCCCTCGCACACACACTCTCCCTCACACACACACTCTGCCTCACACACAAACTCTCCCTCACACACACACTCTCCCTCACACACACACTCTCCCTCACACACACACTCTCCCTCACACACACTCTCTCCCTCACACACACTCTCCCTCACACACACACTCTCCCTCACACAGACACTCTCCCTGACACACACACTCTCTCCCTCACACACACACACTCCCTCACACACACACTCTCCCTCACACACACTCTCTCCCTCACACACACTCTCCCTCACACACACACTCTCCCTCACACACACACACAAACTGTCCCTCACACACACACTCTCCCTCACACACACACTCTCCCTCACACACACACTCTCCCTCACACACACACTCCCTCACACACACACTCCCTCACACACACACTCTCCCTCACACACACACTCTCCCTCACACACAAACTCTGCCTCACACACACACTCTCCCTCACACACACACTCTGCCTCACACACACACTCTCCCTCACACACACACTCTGCCTCACACACACACTCTGCCTCACACACACACTCTCCCTCACACACACACTCTCCCTCACACACACACACAAACTGTCCCTCACACACACACTCTCCCTCACACACACACTCTCCCTCACACACACACTCTCCCTCACACACACACTCCCTCACACACACACTCCCTCACACACACACTCTCCCTCACACACACACTCTCCCTCACACACAAACTCTGCCTCACACACACACTCCCTCACACACACACTCTGCCTCACACACACACTCTCCCTCACACACACACTCTCCCTCGCACACAAACTCTGCCTCGCACACACTCTCTGCCTCACACACACACTCTCCCTCACACACACACTCTACCTCACACACACACTCTCCCTCACACACACACGCTCCCTCACACACACTCTCCCTCACACACACACTCTCCCTCACACACACTCTGCCTCACACACACACTCTCCCTCACACACACACTCTCCCTCGCACACACACTCTGCCTCACACACACACTCTCCCTCACACACACACTCTCCCTCGCACACAAATTCTGCCTCGCACACACACTCTCCCTCGAACACACACTCTCCCTCACACACACTCTCTGCCTCACACACACACTCTCCCTCACACACACACTCTCCCTCACACACACACTCTCCCTCACACACACACTCTCCCTCACACACACTCTCTCCCTCACACACACACTCTCCCTCACACGCACACTCTGCCTCACACACACACTCTCCCTCACACACATTCTCTCCCTCATACACACACTCTCCCTCACACACACACTCTCCCTCACACACACACTCTCCCTCACACACACACTCTCCCTCACACACACGCTCTCCCTCACACACACACTCTCCCTCACACATACACTCTCCCTCACACACACACACTCCCTCACACACAAACTCTCCCTCACACAGACACTCTCGCTCACACACACACTCTCCCTCACACAGACAATCTCGCTCACTCACACACTCTCCCTCACACACACACTCTGCCTCACACACACACTCTCCCTCACACACGCACTCCCTCACACACACACTCCCTCACACACACACTCCCTCACACACAAACTCTCCCTCACACACACACTCTGCCTCACACAGACACTGTCCCTCACACACACGCACTCCCTCACACACGCACTCCCTCACACACGCACTCCCTCACACACGCACTCCCTCACACACACACACTCCCTCACACACACACTCTGCCTCACACACACACTCTGCCTCACACACACTCTCTCCCTCACACACACTCTCTCCCTCACACACACACTCTGCCTCACACACACACTCTGCCTCACACACACGCTCTGCCTCACTCACACGCTCTCCTCACACACACACTCTCCCTCACACACACTCTCTCCCTCACACACACTCTCTCCCTCACACACACTCTCTCCCTCACACACACACTCTCCCTCACACACACACACTCCCTCACACACACACTCTGCCTCACACACACACTCTGCCTCACACACACTCTCTCCCTCACACACACTCTCTCCCTCACACACACACTCTGCCTCACACACACACTCTGCCTCACACACACGCTCTGCCTCACTCACACGCTCTCCTCACACACACACTCTCCCTCACACACACACTCTGCCTCACACACGCACTCTCCCTCACACACACACTCTCCCTCACACACACACTCTCCCTCACACACACTCTCTCCCTCACACACACACTCTCCCTCACACACACACTCTCCCTCACACACAAACTCTGCCTCACACACACACTCTCCCTCACACACACACTCTCCCTCACACACACACTCTCCCTCACACACACTCTCTCCCTCACACACACACTCTCCCTCACACTCACACTCCCCCTCACACACAAACTCTGTCTCGCACACACACTCTGCCTCACACACACACTCTGCCTCACACACACACTCTCCCTCACACACACACTCTCCCTCACACACACACTCTCCCTCACACACACACTCTCCCTCACACACACACGCTCCCTCACACACACTCTCCCTCACACACACACTCTCCCTCACACACACTCTGCCTCACACACACACTCTCCCTCACACACACACTCTCCCTCACACACACACTCTGCCTCACACACACACTCTCCCTCACACACACACTCTCCCTCACACACACACTCTTCCTCACACACACTCTCTCCCTCACACACACACTCTCCCTCACACACACACTCTGCCTCACACACTCACTCTCCCTCACACACACACTCTCCCTCACACACACTCTCTCCCTCACACACACTCTCTCCCTCACACACACACTCTCCCTCACACACACACTCTGCCTCACACACTCACTCTCCCTCACACACACACTCTCCCTCACACACACACTCTCCCTCACACACAAACTCTGCCTCACACACACACTCTCCCTCACACACACACTCTCCCTCACACACACACTCTCCCTCACACACACACGCTCCCTCACACACACTCTCCCTCACACACACACTCTCCCTCACACACACTCTGCCTCACACACACGCTCTCCCTCTCACACACGCTCTCCCTCACACACACGCTCTCCCTCACACACACGCTCTCCTTCAAACACACTCTCTCCCTCACACACACTCTCTCCCTCACACACACACTCTCCCTCACACAGACACTCTCCCTGACACACACACTCTCTCCCTCACACACACACTCTCCCTCACACACACACTCTCCCTCACACACACACTCTCCCTCACACACACACTCTCCCTCACACACACACTCTCCCTCACACAGACACTCTCCCTGACACACACACTCTCTCCCTCACACACACACACTCCCTCGCACACAAACTCTGCCTCGCACACACTCTCTGCCTCACACACACACTCTCCCTCACACACACACTCTCCCTCGCACACAAATTCTGCCTCGCACACACACTCTCCCTCGCACACACACTCTCCCTCACACACACACTCTCCCTCACACACACACTCTCCCTCACACACACACTCTCCCTCACACAGACACTCTCCCTGACACACACACTCTCTCCCTCACACACACACACTCCCTCGCACACAAACTCTGCCTCGCACACACTCTCTGCCTCACACACACACTCTCCCTCACACACACACTCTCCCTCGCACACAAATTCTGCCTCGCACACACACTCTCCCTCGCACACACACTCTCCCTCACACACACACTCTGCCTCACACACACACTCTCCCTCACACACACACTCTCCCTCACACACACACTCTCCCTCACACACACACTCTCCCTCACACACACTCTCTCCCTCACACACACTCTCCCTCACACACACACTCTCCCTCACACAGACACTCTCCCTGACACACACACTCTCTCCCTCACACACACACACTCCCTCACACACACACTCTCCCTCACACACACTCTCTCCCTCACACACACTCTCCCTCACACACACACTCTCCCTCACACACACACACAAACTGTCCCTCACACACACACTCTCCCTCACACACACACTCTCCCTCACACACACACTCTCCCTCACACACACACTCCCTCACACACACACTCCCTCACACACACACTCTCCCTCACACACACACTCTCCCTCACACACAAACTCTGCCTCACACACACACTCTCCCTCACACACACACTCTGCCTCACACACACACTCTCCCTCACACACACACTCTGCCTCACACACACACTCTGCCTCACACACACACTCTCCCTCACACACACACTCTCCCTCACACACACACACAAACTGTCCCTCACACACACACTCTCCCTCACACACACACTCTCCCTCACACACACACTCTCCCTCACACACACACGCTCCCTCACACACACTCTCCCTCACACACACACTCTCCCTCACACACACTCTGCCTCACACACACACTCTCCCTCACACACACACTCTCCCTCGCACACACACTCTGCCTCACACACACACTCTCCCTCACACACACACTCTCCCTCGCACACAAATTCTGCCTCGCACACACACTCTCCCTCGAACACACACTCTCCCTCACACACACTCTCTGCCTCACACACACACTCTCCCTCACACACACACTCTCCCTCACACACACACTCTCCCTCACACACACACTCTCCCTCACACACACTCTCTCCCTCACACACACACTCTCCCTCACACGCACACTCTGCCTCACACACACACTCTCCCTCACACACATTCTCTCCCTCATACACACACTCTCCCTCACACACACACTCTCCCTCACACACACACTCTCCCTCACACACACACTCTCCCTCACACACACGCTCTCCCTCACACACACACTCTCCCTCACACATACACTCTCCCTCACACACACACACTCCCTCACACACAAACTCTCCCTCACACACACACTCTCCCTCACACACACACTCTCCCTCACACAGACACTCTCGCTCACACACACACTCTCCCTCACACAGACAATCTCGCTCACTCACACACTCTCCCTCACACACACACTCTGCCTCACACACACACTCTCCCTCACACACGCACTCCCTCACACACACACTCCCTCACACACACACTCCCTCACACACAAACTCTCCCTCACACACACACTCTGCCTCACACAGACACTGTCCCTCACACACACGCACTCCCTCACACACGCACTCCCTCACACACGCACTCCCTCACACACGCACTCCCTCACACACACACACTCCCTCACACACACACTCTGCCTCACACACACACTCTGCCTCACACACACTCTCTCCCTCACACACACTCTCTCCCTCACACACACACTCTGCCTCACACACACACTCTGCCTCACACACACGCTCTGCCTCACTCACACGCTCTCCTCACACACACACTCTCCCTCACACACACTCTCTCCCTCACACACACTCTCTCCCTCACACACACTCTCTCTCCCTCACACACACACTCTCCCTCACACACACACACTCCCTCACACACACACTCTGCCTCACACACACACTCTGCCTCACACACACTCTCTCCCTCACACACACTCTCTCCCTCACACACACACTCTGCCTCACACACACACTCTGCCTCACACACACGCTCTGCCTCACTCACACTCTCTTCCTCACACACACACTCTCCCTCACACACACACTCTGCCTCACACACGCACTCTCCCTCACACACACACTCTCCCTCACACACACACTCTCCCTCACACACACTCTCTCCCTCACACACACACTCTCCCTCACACACACACTCTCCCTCACACACAAACTCTGCCTCACACACACACTCTCCCTCACACACACACTCTCCCTCACACACACACTCTCCCTCACACACACACTCTCCCTCACA
>NW_027253044.1:0-18444 GCF_044704955.1 Pristiophorus japonicus | reverse complement strand
ACCCCTCCCCCTCCTCCCCCCCCGCCCTCGGCCCAGACACCCCTCCCCCTCCTCCCCCCCCGCCCTCGGCCCAGACACCCCTCCCCCTCCTCCCCCCCCGCCCTCGGCCAGACACCCCTCCCCCTCCTCCCCCCACCTGCCCTCGGCCCAGACACCCCTCCCCCTCCTCCCCCCCGCCCTCGGCCCAGACACCCCTCCACCTCCTCCCCCCCGCCCTCGGCCCAGACACCCCTCCCCCTCCTCCCCCCACCTGCCCTCGGCCCAGACACCCCTCCCCCTCCTCCCCCACCTGCCCTCGGCCCAGACACCCCTCCCCCTCCTACCCCCCCGCCCTCGGCCCAGACACCCCTCCCCCTCCTCCCCCACCTGCCCTCGGCCCAGACACCCCTCCCCCTCCTCCCCCCCGCCCTCGGCCCAGACACCCCTCCCCCTCCCGCCCTCGGCACAGACACCCCTCCCCCTCCCGCCCTCGGCACAGACACCCCTCCCCCTCCTCCCCCCCCGCCCTCGGCCCAGACACCCCTCCCCCTCCTCCCCCCCCCGCTCTCGGCCCAGACACCCGTCCCCCCCCCCCCACACACACACCCCTTGACTGCGATCCGCACCCCCCGCCCCCCACACGCGAGACAGATCTCTGTCAGCAGCAGGGTACCCCGCACTCTCGCTCGCGCTCCCGGGGGTCCGCGGGTCCCAGACCCCGCTCCACGGACTTGGGCACGAAGGGATCTAGGCCGGCGCTCCCAGGGGCGGTGTTGAGGGAGTGCCGCACTGTCGGAGGGGCAGTACTGAGGGAGCGCCGCACTGTCGGAGGGGCGGTACTGAGGGAGCGCCGCACTGTCGGAGGGGCAGTACTGAGAGAGCGCCGCACTGTCGGAGGGGCAGTACTGAGGGAGTGCCGCACTGTCGGAGGGGCAGTACTGAGGGAGCGCCGCACTGTCGGAGGGGCAGTACTGAGGGAGTGCCGCACTGTCGGAGGGTCAGTACTGAGGGAGTGCCGCACTGTCGGAGGGGCAGTACTGAGGGAGTGTCGCACTGTCGGAGGGGCAGTACTGAGGGAGCGCCGCACTGTCGGAGGGGCAGTACTGAGGGAGCGCCGCACTGTCGGAGGGGCAGTACTGAGGGAGTGCCGCACTGTCGGAGGGTCAGTACTGAGGGAGTGCCGCACTGTCGGAGGGGCAGTACTGAGGGAGCGCCGCACTGTCGGAGGGGCAGTACTGAGGGAGTGCCGCACTGTCGGAGGGGCAGTACTGAGGGAGTGCCGCACTGTCGGAGGGGCAGTACTGAGGGAGCGCCGCACTGTCGGAGGGGCAGTACTGAGGGAGTGCCGCACTGTGGGAGGGACAGTACTGAGGGAGTGCCGCACTGTCGGAGGGGCAGTACTGAGGGAGTGCCGCACTGTCGGAGGGCCAGTACTGAGGGAGCGCCGCACTGTCGGAGGTGCAGTACTGAGGGAGCGCCGCACTGTCGGAGGGGCAGTACTGAGGGAGCGCCGCACTGTCGGAGGGGCAGTACTGAGGGAGTGCCGCACTGTCGGAGGGGCAGTACTGAGGGAGCCCCGCACTGTCGGAGGGGCAGTACTGAGGGAGCGCCGCACTGTCGGAGGGGCAGTACTGAGGGAGTGCCGCACTGTCGGAGGGCCAGTACTGAGGGAGTGCCGCACTGTCGGAGGGGCAGGACTGAGGGAGCGCCGCACTGTCGGAGGGGCGGTACTGAGGGAGCGCCCATGACTTTCTCACTCACTACGTATGCTACCACTGACAAATGCTACATCCCCTTTAGAGATTAATGGAGATTGTAATTGGAAACGTGTGATCCCAGATCGAGTTGTGATGGGGAAGTTTGTAATTACTGTGCATTTGAACAAGAGGTTGGGATTCAGACCGTGTTCCAACAGGTTTGCAATCTCAACCCCTGAAAGAAGTTAAAACCTACAAATTTGAAATTACCGAGATTTGAAGATTATATATATATATATATAATATATACACTCTGAGCTCGGGTGGGGGTGGGGAGATTTTAATTCAGAGTGTGTTACAATCAGGGGTCAGTAATTATATTAAACGAAGAGGGTTGTAATTACAAGAAGAGATTTGTAATGTGTGTTATTTTTATCGCATAATACTCCTGTGAATGACCTTGTGATGTTTCACTACGTTAAATGTGTTGTTGTTGCAAAGAGCAAATTGTACTCAATGTCTGACAAGGTTTATAATGTGAGTGTGCTGACAGCAATGTGTATTCAATGTATGAAGAGGTTTGTGACGAAAGTGTGTGAAGAGGAATTTGTACTCAATTCCTACGTGTGTCAGCCGTGGCTCAGTGGGCAGCACGCTCCCTCGCCTGAGTCAGAGGGTCATGGGATCGAGTCTCACTCCAGGGACTTGAGCACAAAGATCTAGGCTGTCACTCTCAGTGCAGTACTGAGGGAGCGCCGCACTGTCGGAGGGGCAGTACTGAGGGAGCGCCGCACTGTCGGAGGGGCGGTACTGAGGGAGTGCCGCCCTGTCGGAGGGGCAGTACTGAGGGAGTGCCGCACTGTCGGAGGGGCAGTACTGAGGGAGCGCCGCACTGTTGGAGGGGCAGTACTGAGGGAGCGCCGCACTGTCTGAGGGGCAGTACTGAGGGAGCGCCACACTGTCTGAGGGGCAGTACTGAGGGATGATGCGTTAAACCGAGGCCCCGTCTGCTCTCTCAGGTGGATGTAAAAGATCCCGGGGCCACTATTGGAAGAAGTGCTGGGGGAGTTCTCCCCGGTGTCCTGGGGCCAATATTTATCCCTCAACCAACATCACTAAAACAGATTATCTGGGTCATTATCACATCGCTGTGTGTGGGAGCTTGCTGTGCGCAAATTGCCTGCTGCGTTTCCCACAATACAACAGTGACTACACATCAGAAAAAGTACTTCATTGGCTGTAAAGCGCTTTGGGATGTCCGGTGGTCGTGACAGGTGCTATATAAATGCAAGTCTTTCCAATGTGTGGGTGTGTTATGAGCAAATTGTACTCCATGTCTGCTGAGCCGTTTGTAATGAGAGTGTATTACAATGAGGTGCTGGTGACCAGACTGTGTTCTACCCTTTGATCTGGCCTGTAATGATGAGCTTGAGGGCGGACTGTATTAAAATCTGCCGTTGTATAACTGCTGGAATGTCTGTGATATTTAGTTCCATTTTAACAATGTAAAATTAAACCTAAGTTCAAAGGTTCCTGCGTTCTCCACAGTACAGCTCATTGTCATCTATTTGAGGGTTTTACAATAATTACAGGGGTAGCGACAATCGATTTCCTCTGCTGGGGGTTTGAACCCAGAACAATGGGGGGCGTAACCTTAAAATTAGAGCCAGGCCGTTCGGGGGTGATGTCGAGAATCCCCTCCGACAGTGCGGAGCTCCCTCAGTACTGCCCCTCCGACAGTGCGGCACTCCCTCAGTACTGCCCCTCTGACAGTGCGACGCTCCCTCAGTACTGCCCCTCCGACAGTGCGGCACTCCCTCAGTACTGCCCCTCCGACAGTGCGGCACTCCCTCAGTACTGCCCCTCCGACAGTGCGGAGCTCCCTCAGTACTGCCCCTCCGACAGTGCGGAGCTCCCTCAGTACTGCCCCTCCGACAGTGCGGCACTCCCTCAGTACTGCCCCTCCGACAGTGCAGCGCTCCCTCAGTACTGCCCCTCCGACAGTGCGGCACTCCCTCAGTACTGCCCCTCCGACAGTGAGGCACTCCCTCAGTACTGCCCCTCCGACAGTGCGGCACTCCCTCAGTACTGCCCCTCCGACAGTGAGGCACTCCCTCAGTACTGCCCCTCCGACAGTGCGGCGCTCCCTCAGTACTGCCCCTCCGACAGTGCGGCACTCCCTCAGTACTGCCCCTCCGACAGTGCGGCGCTCCCTCAGTACTGCCCCTCCGACAGTGCGGCGCTCCCTCAGTACTGCCCCTCCGACAGTGCGGCACTCCCTCAGTACTGCCCCTCCGACAGTGCGGCGCTCCCTCAGTACTGCCCCTCCGACAGTGCGGCGCTCCCTCAGTACTGTCCCTCCGACAGTGCGGCGCTCCCTCAGTACTGCCCCTCCGACAGTGCGGCGCTCCCTCAGTACTGCCCCTCCGACAGTGCGGCGCTCCCTCAGTACTGTCCCTCCGACAGTGCGGCGCTCCCTCAGTACTGCCCCTCCGACAGTGCGGAGCTCCCTCAATACTGCCCCTCCGACAGTGCGGCGCTCCCTCAGTACTGTCCCTCCGACAGTGCGGCGCTCCCTCAGTACTGCCCCTCCGACAGTGCGGCGCTCCCTCAGTACTGCCCCTCCGACAGTGAGGCGCTCCCTCAGTATTGCCCCTCCGACAGTGCGGCGCACCCTCAGTACTGCCCCTCCGACAGTGCGGCGCACCCTCAGTACTGCCCCTCCGGCAGTGCGGCACTCCCTCAGTACTGTCCCTCCGACAGTGCGGCGCTCCCTCAGTACTGCCCCTCCGACAGTGCGGCGCTCCCTCAGTACTGCCCCTCCGACAGTGCGGCACTCCCTCAGTACGGCCCCTCCGACAGTGCGGCGCTCCCTCAGTACTGCCCCTCCGACAGTGCGGCGCTCCCTCAGTACTGCCCCTCAGACAGTGCGGCGCTCCCTCAGTACCGCCCCTCCGACAGTGCGGCGCTCCCTCAGTACTGCCCCTCCGACAGTGCGGCGCTCCCTCAGTACTGCCCCTCCGACAGTGCGGCGCTCCCTCAGTACTGTCCCTCCGACAGTGCGGCGCTCCCTCAGTACTGCCCCTCCGGCAGTGCGGCGCTCCCTCAGTACTGCCCCAGGAATGTCGGTCTGGATTATGGGCCTCGAGTTTCTGAAGTATGTGTGGTTGGGGGAACCAGGACCTCCGACCCACTGAACTGCCGCCTGTAATTACACGTTGAATTATCTAAAGATGACCCACCCTCTGTACTCTGTCCAGCGAGTCGACACACTTCATGTGATCCAGCTGCCGCTGACAAAGGTTTTGTTGAAAGTCACAGCTTTGCTCGATGTCCAGAGCTATTTTGGACGGGGCTGCAAATGGGGATTTGATCTCCTCCGGATGGAAACGTGTCCAAAGTTCCTCTCCAGTGCTATTTCAAGCCGGATATTTAAGAGGTTTATTTATAACAGGTTGCCGGCTGCATTGTGCTGGGTGACGGAGCGAGCTGTACCCAGTCTATGTCCGCACTGAGCCACCACAGGAGACACCTCGAGTCGCTGGAGAAATACCACCAGCGATGTCTCCACAAGATCCTGCAAATCCCCCGGGAGGACAGACGCACCAACGTTAGCGTCCTCGACCAGGCCCAACATCCCCAGCATCGAAGCACTGACCACACACTCGACCAGCTCCCTCAAATCCACCTCCCCGCCCAATCACCCTCTCCTTTGGTTTCCCCGAGTATCCAACAATTTATCACTCTCCGTCTTGAACATACTCAACCACTGAGCCTCCACAGCCCTCTGGGGCAGAGAATTCCAAAGATTCACCACCCTCTGAGTGAAGAAATCCCTCCTCACCTCAGTCCTAAATGGCCGACCCCTTATCCCGAGACTGTGTGACCCCTGGTTCTAGGCTCCCCAGCCCGGGGGGAAACACCCTCCCTGCATCTACCCGGTCAAGCCCCCTCTGAATCTTGTATGTTTCAATGAGATCACCCTCTCATTCTTCTAAACTCCAGAGAATAATTGGCCCATTCTACTCAATCTCTCCTCATCGGACAATCCCCCCCATCCCAGGAATCAGTCTGGTGAACCTTCGCTGCACTCCCTCAATGGCAAGTATATCCTTCCTTAGGTAAGGAGACCAAAACTGTGCACAATACTCCAGGTGTGGTCTCACCAGGGCCCTGTATAACTGGAGTAAGACGTCTTTACTCTGATGGACCATGTACAGTAGACACCTCAAGTCGCTGGAGAAAAGCAGGAAAGGGGGACTGAGGGAATGATCAGCCATGATCGTATTGAATGGTGGTGCAGGCTCAAAGGGCCGAATGGCCTACTCCTGCACCTACATTTTTTTCTATGTTTCTAAATACCACCAACGCTGTCTCCGCAAGATCCTGCAAATCCCCCGGGAGGACAGACGCACCAACGTTAGCGTCCTCGACCAGGCCCAACATCCCCAGCATCGAAGCACTGACCACACTCGACCAGCTCCGCTGGCCAGGGCCACATTGTCCGCATGGCCCTCAGACACGAGACTCCCCAAAGCAAGCGCTCTACTCGGGACTCCTTCACGGCAAGCGAGCCCCAGGGTGGGGCAGAGGAAACGTTACAAGGGACCACCCTCAAAGCCCTCCCTGATAAAGTGCAACATCCCCCACCGACACCTGGGAGTCCCTGGGCCCAAAGACCAGTCCCGCCCTAAGTGGAGGAAGTGCATCCGGGAGGGCGCTGAGCACCTCGAGTCTCGTCGCCGAGAGCGTGCAGAAAGCAAGCGCAGGCAGCGGAAGGAGCGTGCGGCAAACCAGTCCCACCCTCCCCTTCCCTCAACCACTGTCTGTCCCACCTGTGACAGGGACTGTGGTTCCTGTATTGGACTGTTCAGCCACCTGAGAACTCACTGTTAGAGTGGAGGCAAGTCTTCCTCGACTCCGAGGGACTGCCTGTGATGACGGTGACCCAGAGAATGAAACGTCGACAGTGTGGGTTCACTGAAGACGACAGAAATCACATGGAGGGCAGATGGACAGAGGGAGTCAGAGCTTACAGACAGAGAGAGAGAGAGAGAGAGACGGAGAGTGATTCAGAAACTATAGAAGGTTGACAGAGCGATGGATTAGAAATTATAGCAAGAAGGGATCTGGGATTAGAGAGAGAGGGGGATGAGAGAGAGAGAGAGAGAGAGGGATCAGAGAGAAAGAGAGAGGGATCAGAGAGAGAGAGAGAGGGATCAGAGAGAGAGAGAGAGGGATCAGAGAGAGAGAGAGAGGGATCAGAGAGAGAGGGATCAGAGAGAGAGAGAGAGGGATCAGAGAGAGAGAGAGAGGGATCAGAGAGAGAGAGAGAGGGATCAGAGAGAGAGAGAGAGGGATCAGAGAGAAAGAGAGAGGGATCAGAGAGAGAGAGAGAGGGATCAGAGAGAGAGGGATCAGAGAGAGAGAGGGATCAGAGAGAGAGGGATCAGAGAGAGAGAGAGAGGGATCAGAGAGAGAGAGAGAGGGATCAGAGAGAGAGAGAGAGGGATCAGAGAGAGAGAGAGAGGGATCAGAGAGAGAGAGAGAGGGATCAGAGAGAGAGAGAGAGAGAGGGATCAGAGAGAGAGAGAGAGGGATCAGAGAGAGAGAGGGGTCAGAGAGAGAGAGGGGTCAGAGAGAGAGAGGGGGACCAGAGAGAGAGAGAGGGATCAGAGAGAGAGAGAGGGGTCAGGGAGCGAGAGGGATCAGGGAGCGAGAGGGATCAGGGAACGAGAGGGATCAGGGAGCGAGAGGGATCAGGGAGCGAGAGGGATCAGGGAGCGAGAGGGATCAGGGAGCGAGAGGGATCAGGGAGCGAGAGGGATCAGGGAGCGAGAGGGATCAGGGAGCGAGAGGGATCAGGGAGCGAGAGGGATCAGGGATCAGAGAGAGAGGGATCAGGGATCAGAGAGAGAGGGATCAGGGATCAGAGAGGGATCAGGGAGAGAGAGTGGGATCAGGGATCAGAGAGAGAGAGGGATCAGGTATCAGAGAGAGAGGGATCAGGGATCAGAGAGAGAGAGGGATCAGAGAGAGAGGGGGATCAGAGAGTGAGAGAGGGATCAGAGAGAGAGAGGGATCAGGGATCAGAGAGAGAGAGGGATCAGGGATCAGAGAGAGAAAGGGATCAGGGATCAGAGAGAGAGAGGGATCAGGGATCAGAGAGAGAGAGGGATCAGGGATCAGAGAGAGAGGGATCAGGGATCAGAGAGAGAGGGATCAGAGAGATCAGGGATCAGAGAGAGAGAGGGATCAGAGAGAGAGGGATCAGAGAGAGAGGGATCAGAGAGAGAGGGATCAGGGATCAGAGAGAGAGAGAGATCAGGGATCAGAGAGAGAGAGGGATCAGGGATCAGAGAGAGAGAGGGATCAGAGAGAGAGAGGGATCAGAGAGAGAGAGGGATCAGGGATCAGAGAGAGAGGGATCAGGGATCAGAGAGAGAGGGATCAGAGAGATCAGGGATCAGAGAGAGAGAGGGATCAGAGAGAGAGGGATCAGAGAGAGAGGGATCAGAGAGAGAGGGATCAGAGAGAGAGGGATCAGAGAGAGAGGGATCAGGGATCAGAGAGAGAGAGAGATCAGGGATCAGAGAGAGAGAGGGATCAGGGATCAGAGAGAGAGAGGGATCAGAGAGAGAGAGGGATCAGGGATCAGAGAGAGAGAGGGATCAGGGAGAGAGAGAGGGATCAAGGATCACAGAGAGAGAGATCAGGGATCAGAGAGAGAGAGGGATCAGGGATCAGAGAGAGAGAGGGATCAGGGATCAGAGAGAGATAGGGATCAGGGATCAGAGAGAGAGAGGGATCAGGGAGAGAGAGAGGGATCAAGGATCACAGAGAGAGAGATCAGGGATCAGAGAGAGAGAGAGAGGGATCAGAGAGAGAGAGGGATCAGGGATCAGAGAGAGGGGGATCAGGGATCAGAGAGAGAGAGTCAGAGAGTGAGAGAGGGATTAGGGATCAGAGAGAGAGCGGGATCAGGGATCAGAGAGAGAGAGAGGGATCAGAGAGAGAGAGGGATCAGAGAGAGACAGGGATCAGAGAGAGAGGGAGGGATTAGGGATCAGAGAGAGAGCAGGATCAGGGATCAGAGAGAGAGGGGGATCAGAGAGAGACAGGGATCAGAGAGAGAGGGATCAGCGAGAGAGAGAGGGATCAGGGATCAGAGAGAGAGCGGGATCAGGGATCAGAGAGAGAGGGATGAGAGAGAGGGATCAGAGAGAGAGAGGGATCAGGGATCAGAGAGAAAGAGCAATCAGGGATCAGAGAGAGAGGGATCAGAGAGAGAGAGAGGGATCAGAGAGAAAGAGGAGAAAGGGGTCAGAGAGAGACAGGGATCAGAGAGAGAGAGGGGTCAGAGAGAGAGGGATCAGGGATCAGAGAGAGACAGGGATCAGAGAGACAGGGATTAGAGAGAGAGGGATCAGGGATCAGAGAGAGAGGGATCAGGGATCAGAGAGTAAGAGAGGGATTAGGGATCAAAGAGAGAGTGGGATCAGGGATCAGAGAGTGAGAGAGGGATTAGGGATCAAAGAGAGAGAGAGGGATCAGGGATCAGAGAGAGACAGGGATCAGAGAGAGACAGGGATCAGAGTGAGAGAGGGATCAGAGAGAGAGAGGGATCAGGGATCAGAGAGAAAGAGGAGAAAGGGGTCAGAGAGAGAGAGGGATCAGGGATCAGAGAGAAAGAGCAATCAGGGATGAGAGAGAGAGAGATCAGGGATCAGAGAGAAAGAGCAATCAGGGATCAGAGAGAGAGGGATCAGGGATCAGAGAGAGAGAGAGGGATCAGAGAGAGAGAGGGATCAGAGAGAAAGAGGAGAAAGGGGTCAGAGAGAGAGAGGGATCAGAGAGAGGGATCAGAGAGGGATCAGGGATCAGAGAGAGACAGGGATCAGAGAGAGAGAGGGATCAGAGAGAGAGAGGGATCAGAGAGAGAGAGGGATCAGGGATCAGAGAGAGAGGGATCAGGGATCAGAGAGAGAGGGATCAGGGATCAGAGAGAGAGGGATCAGGGATCAGAGAGAGAGGGATCAGGGATCAGAGAGGGATCAGAGATCAGAGAGAGAGGGATCAGAGAGAGAGAGGAATCAGAGAGAGAGAGGGATCAGAGAGAGAGAGGGATCAGAGAGAGACAGGGATCAGAGAGAGACAGGGATCAGAGAGAGACAGGGATCAGGGATCAGAGAGTGAGGGATCAGAGAGTGAGAGAGGGATTAGGGATCAAAGAGAGAGCGGGATCAGGGATCAGAGAGAGAGAGAGGGATCAGGGATCAGAGAGAGAGGGATCAGAGAGAGAGAGGGATCAGGGATCAGAGAGAAAGAGGGATCAGGGATCAGAGAGAGAGATCAGAGAGAGAGAGGGATCAGAGAGAGAGGGATCAGGGATCAGAGAGAGACAGGGATCAGAGAGAGACAGGGATCAGAGAGAGATAGGGATCAGAGAGAGACAGGGATCAGAGAGAGAGGGATCAGGGATCAGAGAGAGAGGGATCAGGGATCAGAGAGTAAGAGAGGGATTAGGGATCAAAGAGAGAGTGGGATCAGGGATCAGAGAGTGAGAGAGGGATTAGGGATCAAAGAGAGAGAGAGGGATCAGGGATCAGAGAGAGACAGGGATCAGAGAGAGACAGGGATCAGAGTGAGAGAGGGATCAGAGAGAGAGAGGGATCAGGGATCAGAGAGAAAGAGGAGAAAGGGGTCAGAGAGAGAGAGGGATCAGGGATCAGAGAGAAAGAGCAATCAGGGATGAGAGAGAGAGAGATCAGGGATCAGAGAGAAAGAGCAATCAGGGATCAGAGAGAGAGGGATCAGGGATCAGAGAGAGAGAGAGGGATCAGAGAGAGAGAGGGATCAGAGAGAAAGAGGAGAAAGGGGTCAGAGAGAGAGAGGGATCAGAGAGAGGGATCAGGGATCAGAGAGGGATCAGGGATCAGAGAGAGACAGGGATCAGAGAGAGAGAGGGATCAGAGAGAGAGAGGGATCAGAGAGAGAGAGGGATCAGAGACAGAGGGATCAGGGATCAGAGAGAGAGGGATCAGGGATCAGAGAGAGAGGGATCAGGGATCAGAGAGAGAGGGATCAGGGATCAGAGAGAGAGGGATCAGAGATCAGAGAGAGAGGGATCAGAGAGAGAGAGGAATCAGAGAGAGAGAGGGATCAGAGAGAGAGAGGGATCAGAGAGAGACAGGGATCAGAGAGAGACAGGGATCAGAGAGAGACAGGGATCAGAGAGAGACAGGGATCAGGGATCAGAGAGTGAGGGATCAGAGAGTGAGAGAGGGATTAGGGATCAAAGAGAGAGCGGGATCAGGGATCAGAGAGAGAGAGAGGGATCAGGGATCAGAGAGAGAGGGATCAGAGAGAGAGAGGGATCAGGGATCAGAGAGAAAGAGGGATCAGGGATCAGAGAGAGAGATCAGAGAGAGAGAGGGATCAGAGAGAGAGGGATCAGAGAGAGAGAGGGATCAGTGATCAGAGAGAGAGAGGGATCAGAGAGAGAGGGATCAGAGAGAGGGATCAGGGATCAGAGAGAAAGAGGGATCAGAGAGAGAGAGAGGGATCAGAGAGAGCGAGGGATCAGAGAGAGAGAGAGAGAGCGAGGAATCAGAGAGAGAGAGAGGGATCAGAGAGAGAGGGATCAGAGAGAGAGAGAGGGATCAGAGAGAGGGATCAGTGATCAGAGAGAGGGATCAGGGATCAGAGAGAGAGGGGGATCAGGGATGAGAGAGAGAGGGGGATCAGGGATGAGAGAGAGAGAGGGATCAGGGATCAGAGAGAGAGAGGGATCAGAGAGAGGGATCAGGGATCAGAGAGAGAGAGGATCAGGGATCAGAGAGAGAGAGAGAGACATCAGGGATCAGCGATCCGAGATTGAGAGGGATCAGAGAGAGAGAGGGATCAGGGAACAGAGAGAGGGATCAGAGAGAGAGATCAGGGATCAGAGAGAGAAAGAGGTCAGAGAGAGAGAAAGGGATCAGGGATGAGAGAGAGAGAGAGGGATCAGGGATCAGGGATCAGAGAGAGAGGGGGATCAGGGAGAGAGAGAGAGATCAAGGAGAGAGAGAGGGATCAGAGAGAGAGGGAATTAGGGAGAGTGGGGATCAGGGATCAGAGAGAGGGGGCTCAGGGAGAGAGAGGGGGGATCAGGGATCAGAGAGAGGGGGCTCAGGGAGAGAGAGGGGGATCAGGGATCAGAGAGAGAGAGGGATCAGGGATCAGAGAGATAGAGAGAGAGAGAGATCAGGGATCAGAGAGAGAAAGGGATCAGAGAGAGAGAGAGAGGGCTCAGGGATCAGAGAGAGACGGGAATCAGGGATAGAGAGGGGGGATCAGGGTTCAGAGGGAGAGAGGGATCAGAGAGAGAGAGGGATCAGAGAGAGAGGGATCAGGGATCAGAGAGAGAGAGGAATCAGGGATCAGAGAGAGAGAGGGATCAGGGATCAGAGAGAGGGATCAGGGAGAGAGGGATCAGAGAGAGAGAGGAATCAGGGATCAGAGAGAGAGAGAGAGGAATCAGGGATCAGAGAGAGAGAGGAATCAGGGATCAGAGAGAGAGAGGGATCAGGGATGAGAGAGAGAGGGATCAAGAAGATAGAGAGGAATCAGGGATAGAGAGAGAGAGAGAGAGAGGGATCAGAGAGAGAGGGAATCAGGGAGAGAGAGGGGGGATCAGGGATAAGAGAGAGAGGGATCAGGGATCAGAGAGAGAGAGAGGGATCAGGGATCAGAGAGAATGAGGGCTCAGGGATCAGAGAGAGAGAGGGATCAGGGATCAGAGAGAGAGGGAGAGAGAGAGACAGGGATCAGAGAGAGAAAGGGATCAGGGATCAGAGAGAGAACGGGATCAGAGAGAGAGAGGGATCAGAGAGAGAGAGGGATCAGAGAGAGAGAGGGATCAGAGAGAGAGAGGGATCAGAGAGAGAGGGGAATCAGGGATCAGAGAGAGAGAGGAATCAGGGATCAGAGAGAGAGAGGGATCAGGGATGAGAGAGAGAGGGATCAGGGAGATAGAGAGGAATCAGGGATAGAGAGAGAGAGAGAGAGAGGGATCAGAGAGAGAGGGAATCAGGGAGAGAGAGGGGGGATCAGGGATCAGAGAGAGAGGGATCAGGGATCAGAGAGAGAGAGAGGGATCAGGGATCAGAGAGAATGAGGGCTCAGGGATCAGAGAGAGAGAGGGATCAGGGATCAGAGAGAGAGGGAGAGAGAGAGACAGGGATCAGAGAGAGAAAGGGATCAGGGATCAGAGAGAGAACGGGATCAGAGAGAGAGAGGGATCAGAGAGAGAGAGGGATCAGAGAGAGAGAGGGATCAGAGAGAGAGAGCGATCAGAGAGAGAGGGGAATCAGGGATCAGAGAGAGGGAATCAGGGATCAGAGAGAGAGGGGGATCAGGGATCAGAGAGAGAGAGGGATCAGGGAGAGAGATAGGGATCAGGGATCAGAGAGAGAAAGGGGTCAGAGAGAGAGAGGGATCAGGGATCAGAGAGAGAGAGGAATCAGAGAGAGAGAGGGATCAGGGATCAGAGAGAGAGAGGAATCAGGGATCAGAGAGAGAGAGGAATCAGGGATCAGAGAGGGGGATCAGGGATGAGAGAGAGAGAGGGATCAGGGATGAAAGAGAGAGAGGGATCAGGGATCAGAGAGAGAGAGGGATCAGAGAGAGGGATCAGGGATCAGAGAGAGAGAGGGATCAGGGATCAGAGAGAGAGAGAGACATCAGGGATCAGCGATCCGAGATTGAGAGGGATCAGAGAGAGAGAGAGGGATCAGAGATCAGAGAGAGAGATCAGGGATCAGAGAGAGAAAGAGGTCAGAGAGAGAGAAAGGGATCAGGGATGAGAGAGAGAGAGGGATCAGGGATGAGAGAGAGAGAGGGATCAGGGATGAGAGAGAGAGGGGGATCAGGGATCAGAGAGAGAGAGGGGGATCAGGGAGAGAGAGAGAGATCAAGGAGAGAGAGAGGGAATTAGGGAGAGAGTGGGGATCAGGGATCAGAGAGGGGGATCAGGGATCAGAGAGAGGGGGCTCAGGGAGAGAGAGGGGGGATCAGGGATCAGAGAGAGAGGGATCAGGGATCAGAGAGAGAGAGGGATCAGGGATCAGAGAGAGAGAGGGATCAGAGAGATAGAGAGAGAGATCAGGGATCAGAGAGAGAAAGGGATCAGAGAGAGAGAGAGGGCTCAGGGATCAGAGAGAGAGGGGAATCAGGGATCAGAGAGAGACGGGAATCAGGGATAGAGAGGGGGGATCAGGGTTCAGAGGTATCAGGGATCAGAGAGAGAGAGGGATCAGAGAGAGAGGGATCAGGGATCAGAGAGAGAGAGAGGAATCAGGGATCAGAGAGAGAGAGGGATCAGGGATCAGAGAGAGAGAGGGATCAGGGAGAGAGGGATCAGAGAGAGAGAGGAATCAGGGATCAGAGAGAGAGAGAGAGGAATCAGGGATCAGAGAGAGAGAGGAATCAGGGATCAGAGAGAGAGAGGGATCAGGGATGAGAGAGAGAGAGGGATCAGGGAGATAGAGAGGAATCAGGGATAGAGAGAGATCAAGGAGAGAGAGAGAGGGATCAGAGAGGGAATCAGGGAGAGAGAGGGGGGATCAGGGATCAGAGAGAGAGGGATCAGGGATCAGAGACAGAGAAGGATCAGGGATCAGAGAGAATGAGGGCTCAGGGATCAGAGAGAGAGGGATCAGGGATCAGAGAGAGAGAGAGACAGGGATCAGAGAGAGAAAGGGATCAGGGATCAGAGAGAGAAAGGGATCAGAGAGAGAGAGGGATCAGAGAGAGAGAGGGATCAGAGAGAGAGAGCGATCAGAGAGAGAGAGCGATCAGGGATCAGAGAGAGAGGGAATCAGGGATCAGAGAGAGAGGGGGATCAGGGATCAGAGAGAGAGAGGGATCAGGGATCAGAGAGGGGGATCAGGGATCAGAGAGAGAAAGGGGTCAGAGAGAGGGATCAGGGATCAGAGAGAGAGAGGGATCAGAGATCAGAGAGAGAGAGGAATCAGTGATCAGAGAGAGAGAGGGATCAGAGAGAGAGAGGGATCAGGGATCAGAGACAGAGAAGGATCAGGGATCAGAGAGAATGAGGGCTCAGGGATCAGAGAGAGAGGGATCAGGGATCAGAGAGAGAGAGAGACAGGGATCAGAGAGAGAAAGGGATCAGGGATCAGAGAGAGAAAGGGATCAGAGAGAGAGAGGGATCAGAGAGAGAGAGGGATCAGAGAGAGAGAGGGATCAGAGAGAGAGAGCGATCAGAGAGAGAGAGGAATCAGGGATCAGAGAGAGAGGGAATCAGGGATCAGAGAGAGAGGGGGATCAGGGATCAGAGAGAGAGAGGGATCAGGGATCAGAGAGGGGGATCAGGGATCAGAGAGAGAAAGGGGTCAGAGAGAGGGATCAGGGATCAGAGAGAGAGAGGGATCAGAGATCAGAGAGAGAGAGGAATCAGTGATCAGAGAGAGAGAGGGATCAGAGAGAGAGAGGGATCAGGGATCAGAGAGAGAGAGGGATCAGGGATCAGAGAGAGAGAGAGGGATCAGGGATCAGAGAGAGAGGGATCAGGGAGAGAGAGAGAGAGAGGGGGATCAGGGATCAGAGAGAGAGGGATCAGAGAGAGAAAGGGATCAGAGAGAGAGAGGGATCAGAGAGAGAGAGGGATCAGGGATCAGAGAGAGAGAGGGATCAGGGATCAGAGAGAGAGAGGGATCAGGGATCAGAGAGAGGGATCAGAGAGAGAAAGGGATCAGAGAGAGAAAGGGATCAGAGAGAGAGAGGGATCAGGGATGAGAGAGAGGGATCAGGGAGAGGGATCAGGGATCAGAGAGAGAGAGGGATGAGAGAGAGAGAGGGATCAGGGATCAGAGAGAGAGGGGGATCAGGGATCAGAGAGAGAGAGTGATCAGGGAGAGAGAGAGAGAGAGGGATCAGGGAGAGAGGGATCAAGGAGAGAGGGATCAGGGAGAGAGAGGGATCAGAGAGAGAGGGGGATCAGGGATCAGAGAGAGAGAGGGATCAGGGATCAGAGCGAGACAGGGATCAGGGATCAGAGAGAGAGAGGAATCAGGGATCAGAGAGAGAGAGGGATCAGGGATCAGAGAGAGAGAGGGATCAGGGATCAGAGAGAGAGAGGGATCAGGGATCAGAGGGAGACAGGGATCAGAGAGAGAGAGGGATCAGGGATCAGAGAGAGAGAGGGATCAGGGATCAGAGAGAGAGAGGGATCAGGGATCAGAGGGAGACAGGGAACAGGGATCAGAGAGAGAGAGGGATCAGGGATCAGAGAGAGAGAGGGATCAGAGAGTGGGATCAGAGAGAGAAAGGGATCAGAGAGAGAAAGGGATCAGAGAGAGAGAGGGATCAGGGATGAGAGAGAGAGAGGGATCAGGGAGAGGGATCAGGGATCAGAGAGAGAGAGGGATGAGAGAGAGAGAGAGAGGGATCAGGGATCAGAGAGAGAGGGGGATCAGGGATCAGAGAGAGAGAGTGATCAGGGAGAGAGAGAGAGGGATCAGGGAGAGAGGGATCAAGGAGAGAGGGATAAGGGAGAGAGAGGGATCAGAGAGAGAGGGGGATCAGGGATCAGAGAGAGAGAGGGATCAGGGATCAGAGCGAGACAGGGATCAGGGATCAGAGAGAGAGAGGAATCAGGGATCAGAGGGAGACAGGGATCAGGGATCAGAGAGAGAGAGGGATCAGGGATCAGAGAGAGAGATGGATCAGGGATCAGAGGGAGACAGGGATCAGGGATCAGAGAGAGAGAGGGATCAGGGATCAGAGAGAGAGAGGGATCAGGGATCAGAGGGAGACAGGGATCAGGGATCAGAGAGAGAGAGGGATCAGGGATCAGAGAGAGAGAGGGATCAGGGATCAGAGGGAGACAGGGATCAGGGATCAGAGAGAGAGAGGGATCAGGGATCAGAGCGAGACAGGGATCAGGGATCAGAGAGAGAGAGGGATCAGGGATCAGAGGGAGACAGGGATCAGAGAGAGAGAGGGATCAGGGATCAGAGAGAGAGAGGGATCAGGGATCAGAGGGAGACAGGGATCAGGAATCAGAGAGAGGGATCAGGGATCAGAGAGAGAGAGGGATCAGGGATCAGAGGGAGACAGGGATCAGGGATCAGAGAGAGAGAGGGATCAGGGATCAGAGAGAGAGAGGGATCAGGGATCAGAGCGAGACAGGGATCAGGGATCAGAGAGAGAGAGGGATCAGGGATCAGAGGGAGACAGGGATCAGGGATCAGAGGGAGACAGGGATCAGGGATCAGAGAGAGAGAGGGATCAGGGATCAGAGGGAGGGGGACCAGGGAGAGAGAGGGGGATCAGGGATCAGAGAGACTGAGACATACACCAGTTGGGTGAATTGTATTTTCACTCGACCGTTAAATATTTCTGACAAAGTCGCCACTTATGAAGAAAATTTTTATTGAAGCAACAGCTGCCATTTATACAGCTCCTTGAACACCCAAGGCGGTTCTCAGAACTGCTAATCAAACAAACATTTTACACCAAGACACCTCGAGACATTAGGACAGGTGACCAAAAGCTGGGTCAAAGAGCTCGGTTTAAGGAGCGACGAAAAGGTGTAGAGAGGTGGAGAGGTTTAGGGAGGGAGCTCCAGAGCTTGGGGCCCAGGCAACAGAAGGCACGGCCACCGATGGTGGAGCGATTATAATCAGGGATGGTCAGGAGGACAGAATTAGAGGAGTGCAGACATCTCGGGGGGGTTGTGGGGCTGGAGGGGGTTACAGAGATAGGGAGGGGTGTAGGGGCTGGAGGAGATTACAGAGATAGGGAGGGGTGTAGGGGGCTGGAGGAGGTTACAGAAATAGGGAGGGGTGTAGGGGCTGAAGGGGGTTACAGAGATAGGGAGGGGTGTAGAGGCTGGAGGAGGTTACAGAGATAGGGAGGGGTGTAGGGGCTGGAGGAGGTTACAGAGATAGGGAGGGGTGTAGGGGGCTGGAGGGGGTTACAGAGATAGGGAGGGGTGTAGGGGCTGGAGGAGGTTACAGAGATAGGGAGGGGTGTAGAGGCTGGAGGAGGTTTCAGAGATAGGGAGGGGTGTAGGGGCTGGAGAGGGTTACAGAGATAGGGAGGGGTTTAGGGGCTGGAGGTTACAGAGATAGGGAGGGGGGGGGGAGGGGGTGAGGGGACACGGAGGGATTGGAACACGAGGATGGGGACATTGGCGGACCGGGAGCCAATGTCGGTCAGCGAGCGGGGGAGGGGAGGGTGATGGGTGAGCGGGACGCGGTGCGAGTTTGGACACGGGGGCAGCAGGATTGGACGCGATGCGGAGGGCGAGAGAGAGAGGCGGAGAGGTTTCGGGAGGGAGTTCCAGAGCTCGGGGCCCAGCAGCTGAAGGCTCAGACACCGACGGAGGGGCGATGGGGAGCGTGCGGGGGGAGTGATGCACAGCAGTTGAAGGATCCCGAGGTCGAGAGCTCGAGAAATGTCTGGGGCCACAAGAGGAGATGTTGCTCCAGCTCCGCTCAGTAGATCAGGGCCTTGCTTTCCCCGCGTGGCTTTTTGATCTTATCGAAGTTCTTGGTGATGATGTCATACAAGATGGCCTTGGAGAAGACGGAGAGAGGGAGAGAGTTATTTACGGAGATCTGTCCCCAGCACGGCCTGCCTTCCCCGGGCCGGTCTCCCGCGTTCAGTCCCCTCCACCCACCCTCCCCCCTCCATCTCCCCCCACCTCCCTTCCCCCTCTCCCTCCCCTCTTATCCCCCTCCCCTCCCATCCCCCTCTCCCT
>NW_027253043.1:0-12500 GCF_044704955.1 Pristiophorus japonicus | reverse complement strand
AGAAGGGAAAGGAGGTGGGGTAGCTCTGTTAATAAAGGATGATATCAGGGCAGTTGTGAGAGACGATATTGGCTCTAATGAACAAAATGTTGAATCATGTGGGTGGAGATTAGAGATAGTAAGGGGAAAAAGTCACTGGTGGGCGTAGTTTATAGGCCCCCAAATAATAACTTCACGGTGGGGCGGGCAATAATCAAGGGAATAATGGAGGCATGTGAAAAAGGAACGGCAGTAGTTATGGGGGATTTTAACCTACATATCGATTGGTCAAATCAAATCGCACGGGGTAGCCTGGAGGAGGAATTCATAGAATGCATACGGGATTGTTTCTTAGAACAGTATGTTACAGAACCTACAAGGAAGCAAGCTATCTTAGATCTGGTCCTGTGTAATGAGACAGGAAAAATAAACGATCTCCTAGTAAAAGATCCTCTCGGAATGAGTGATTACAATATGGTTGAATTTGTAATACAGATTGAGGGTGAGGAAGTCGTGTCTCAAACGAGCGTACTATGCTTAAACAAAGGGGACTACAGTGGGATGAGGGCAGAGTTGGCTAAAGTAGACTGGGAACACAGACTAAACGGTGGCACAATTGAGGAACAGTGGAGGACTTTTAAGGAGCTCTTTCATAGTGCTCAACAAAAATATATTCCAGTGAAAAAGAAGGGCGGTAAGAGAAGGGATAACCAGCCGTGGATAACCAAGGAAATAAAGGAAAGTATCAAATCAAAGACCAATGCGTATAAGGTGGCCAAGGTTAGTGGGAAACTAGAGGATTGGGAAGATTTGAAGCAACAGCAAAGAATGACTAAAAAAGCAATAAAGAAAGGAAAGATAGATTACGAAGGTAAACTTGCGCAAAACATAAAAACAGACAGTAAAAGCTTTTACAGATATATAAAACAGAAAAGAGTGACTAAAGTAAATGTTGGTCCCTTAGAAGATGAGAAGGGGGATTTAATAATGGGAAATGTGGAAATGGCTGAGACCTTAAACAATTATTTTGCTTCGGTCTTCCCAGTGGAAGACACAAAAACCATGCCAAAAATTGCTGGTCACAGGAATGTGGGAAGGGAGGACCTTGAGACAATCAGTATCACTAGGGGGGTAGTGCTGGACAGGCTAATGGGACTCAAGGTAGACAAGTCCCCTGGTCCTGATGAAATGCATCCCAGGGTATTAACAGAGATGGCGGAAGTTATAGCAGATGCATTCGTTATAATCTACCAAAATTCTCTGGACTCTGGGGAGGTACCAGCGGATTGGAAAGCAGCTAATGTAACGCCTCTGTTTAAAAAAGGGGGCAGACAAAAGGCAGGTAACTATAGGCCGGTTAGTTTAACATCTGTAGTGGGGAAAATGCTTGAAACTATCATTAAGGAAGAAATAGCGGGACATCTGGATAGGAATAGTGCAATCAAGCAGACGCAACATGGATTCATGAAGGGGAAATCATGTTTAACTAATTTACTGGAATTCTTTGAGGATATAATGAGCATGGTGGATAGAGGTGTACCGATGGATGTGGTGTATTTAGATTTCCAAAAGGCATTCGATAAGGTGCCACACAAAAGGTTACTGCAGAAGATAGAGGTACACGGAGTCAGAGGAAATGTATTAGCATGGATAGAGAATTGGCTGGCTAACAGAAAGCAGAGAGTCGGGATAAATGGGTCCTTTTCGGGTTGGAAATCGGTGGTTAGTGGTGTGCCACAGGGATCGGTGCTGGGACCACAACTGTTTACAATATACATAGATGACCTGGAAGAGGGGACAGAGTGTAGTGTAACAAAATTTGCAGATGACACAAAGATTAGTGGGAAAGCGGGTTGTGTAGAGGACTCATAGAGAGGCTGCAAAGAGATTTGGATAGGTTAAGCGAATGGGCTAAGGTTTGGCAGATGGAATACAATGTCGGAAAATGTGAGGTCATCCACCTTGGGGGAAAAAAACAGTAAAAGGGAATATTATTTGAATGGGGAGAAATTACAACATGCTGCGGTGCAGAGGGACCTGGGGGTCCTTGTGCATGAATCCCAAAAAGTTAGTTTGCAGGTGCAGCAGGTAATCAGGAAGGCGAATGGAATGTTGGCCTCCATTGCGAGAGGGATGGAGTACAAAAGCAGGGAGGTCCTGCTGCAACTGTACAGGGTATTGGTGAGGCCGCACCTGGAGTACTGCGTGCAGTTTTGGTCACCTTACTTAAGGAAGGATATACTAGCTTTGGAGGGGGTACAGAGACGATTCACGAGGCTGATTCCGGAGATGAGGGGGTTACCTTATGATGATAGATTGAGTAGACTGGGTCTTTACTCGTTGGAGTTCAGAAGGATGAGGGGTGATCTTATAGAAACATTTAAAATAATGAAAGGGATAGACAAGATAGAGGCAGAGAGGTTGTTTCCACTGGTCGGGGAGACTAGAACTAGGGGGCACAGCCTCAAACTACGGGGGAGCCAATTTAAAACCGAGTTGAGAAGGAATTTCTTCTCCCAGAGGGTTGTGAATCTGTGGAATTCTCTGCCCAGGGAAGCAGTTGAGGCTAGCTCATTGAATGTATTCAAGTCACAGATAGATAGATTTTTAACCAATAAGGGAATTAAGGGTTACGGGGAGCGGGCGGGTAAGTGGAGCTGAGTCCACGGCCAGATCAGCCATGATCTTGTTGAATGGCGGAACAGGCTCGAGGGGCTAGATGGCCTACTCCTGTTCCGAATTCTTATGTTCTTATGTACACAGGGTTAGATACAGAGTAAAGCTCCCTCTACACTGTCCCATCAAACACTCCCAGGGCAGGTACAGGGGGTTAGATACAGAGTAAAGCTCCCTCTACACTGTCCCATCAAACACTCCCAGGGCAATTACAGGGGGTTAGATACAGAGTAAAGCTCCCTCTACACTGTCCCATCAAACACTCCCAGGGCAGGTACAGGGGGTTAGATACAGAGTAAAGCTCCCTCTACACTGTCCCATCAAACACTCCCAGGGCAGGTACAGGGGGTTAGATACAGAGTAAAGCTCCCTCTACACTGTCCCACTCCGAGAGATGCCCCAACACCCTCCCGCCCCCGGCAGTGGTTGCCCCCGATGTGCCCCCCCCCCAGTGACCGCCCCCCCCCCTCCGTACCTTTCAGTCGTTGTGCCAGCTCGCGGGTGAAGAGGATGTTGGCCAACTTGCTCTGGCAGTAGGCGACCAGCGGATTGTAACATCCCTTCATGTGGATGTCGTTTAAGTGAATCTTCCCTGTGAGAGGCAAGGGGGTGGGAAACGCTGTGTGTTAGACCTGAGGCTGGTCGGAGGAAGAGGAGCAAGACTTCCCTGCTTTTATACTCCATCCCCTTTGCAGTAAAGGCCAAGATACCATTGGCCTTCCTGATCACTTGCTGTACCTGCATACTAACCTTTTGTGTTTCATGTACAAGTAACCCCCAGGTCCCGCTGTACTGCGGCACTTTGTAATCTTTCTCCATTTAAATAATAACTTGCTCTGTGATTTTTTTCTGCCAAAGTGCATGACCTCACACTTTCCCACATTATACTCCAGCTGACAAATGTTTGCCCACTCACTTAGCCTGTCTGTGTCCCTTTGTAGATTTTTTGTGTCCTCCTCACACGTTGCTTTTCCTCCCATTGTCAGCAAACTTGTCTCCGTTACACTCAGTCCCTTCTTCCCAGTCGTTAATATAGATTGTAAATAGTTGGGGCCCCAGCACTGATCCCCGCGGCACCCCACTAGTTACTGGTTTCTTCTCGACCGAGGCGGCTGTTCCCTCGTGCTCTCCCCTCCCCCCCCGGGATCCCAACCCGCCCACCCAGGACTCCACGCCCCCCCCCAGCCCCATGACACCACTCGGGACCCCCCCCCCCCCGGCCCCACGACACCACTCGGGACCCCCCCCCCCCCCAGCCCCACGACACCACTCGGGACCCCCCCCCCCCCAGCCCCACGACACCACTCGGGACCCCCCCAGCCCCACGACACCACTCGGGACCCCCCCCCCCAGCCCCACGACACCACTCGGGACCCCCCCCCCCCCAGCCCCACGACACCACTCGGGACCCCCCCCCCGGCCCCACGACACCACTCGGGACCCCCCCCCCCCCCCCAGCCCCACGACACCACTCGGGACCCCCCCCCCCGGCCCCACGACACCACTCGGGACCCCCCCCCCCCCCCAGCCCCACGACACCACTCGGGACCCCCCCCCAGCCCCACGACACCACTCGGGACCCCCCCCGGCCCCCAGCCCCACGACACCACTCGGGACCCCCCCCCCCAGCCCCACGACACCACTCGGGACCCCCCCCCAGCCCCACGACACCACTCGGGACCCCCCCGGCCCCCAGCCCCACGACACCACTCGGGACCCCCCCCCCCCAGCCCCACGACACCACTCGGGACCCCCCCCCCCAGCCCCACGACACCACTCGGGACCCCCCCCCCCCCCAGCCCCACGACACCACTCGGGACCCCCCCCCCCCCAGCCCCACGACACCACTCGGGACCCCCCCCCCCAGCCCCACGACACCACTCGGGACCCCCCCCACCCCCCAGCCCCACGACACCACTCGGACCCCCCCCCGGCCCCCAGCCCCACGACACCACTCGGGACCCCCCCCCCCCCAAGCCCCACGACACCACTCGGGACCCCCCCCCCCACAGCCCCACGACACCACTCGGGACCCCCTCCCCCAGCCCCACGACACCACTCGGGACCCCCCCAGCCCACGACACCACTCGGGACCCCCCCCAGCCCACGACACCACTCGGGACCCCCCCCCCCAGCCCCACGACACCACTCGGGACCCCCCCCCTTGGGCCCGGACACCACTCGGGACCCCCCCCCTTGGGCCCGGACACCACTCGGGACCCCCCCCGTGGGCCCGGACACACTCGGGACCCCCCCCGTGGGCCCGGACACACTTGGGACCCCCCCCGTGGGCCCGGACACCACTCGGGACCCCCCCTGTGGGCCCGGACACCACTCGGGACCCCCCCCTTGGGCCCGGACACCACTCGGGACCCCCCCCGTGGGCCCGGACACACTTGGGACCCCCCCCGTGGGCCCGGACACCACTCAGGACCCCCCCTTGGGCCCGGACACCACTCGGGACCCCCCCCTTGGGCCCGGACACCACTCGGGACCCCCCCCGTGGGCCCGGACACCACTCGGGACCCCCCCCGTGGGCCCGGACACACTCACCGATGCGGTGGGCCCTGCTCGAGACGATGATGATCCGGCTCGGCGGGTCACTCTTGAGCTGCTCCAGCAGGAGGACGGTCAGCAGGAAGTGGCCGAAGTGGTTGACGCCAATCTGCATCTCGAATCCGTCCGAGGTCTCCTGCCTCGGCCCAATGGGGGCCCCTGGAGGGCGATAAACGGGGGCGGGGGTGGGGGTGAAGGTGAAGGGGCAGGGTGTGGCGGGTCAGGGGTCAAGGAGGTCAGGAGGTCAAGGGTGAAGGGGGTCGGGGGGCAGGGGGTCATGGGGTCAGGGGATCGGGGGTCAGGGTGTCATGGGGTCAGGGGATCGGGGGGTCAGGGGGTCAGGGGACCGGGGGGGGGGCAGGGTGTCATGGGGTCAGGGGATCGGGGAGGGGGTTCAGGGGGATCGGGGTGTCAGGGAGGTCAGGGGGCCATGGGGTCAGGGGGTCAGGGGATCGGGGGATCGAGGGGATCGAGGGGTCAGGGGGCAGGGGGTGAAGGGGTTCAGGGGTTCAGGGGTTCAGGAGGTCAGGGAAGTCGGCAGGTCAGGGATGTCGGGGGTCACAGGGTCGGGGGTTTCAGGGGATCGGGGGGGTCAGGGGGTCAGGGAGGTTAGAGATGTCGGGGGTCACAGGGTCGGGATTTTCAGGGATCGGGGGGTCAGGGAGGTCAGCAGGTTGGGGGTGAAGGGGCGGGGAGGAGGGGGAACATTTAACAGGTGACACACGAAGAATCCAAAATGGGCGCCCGATTCATTTATCATCTCCCCCGCCCCTTTCACCCCCCCGGGACGTCCCAAAGCCTCACGGCCAGTGAAGGACTATCGGAGGGCGTTCACTGTTGTATTGTGGGAAACGCCAATTTGTGCACAGCAAGCTCCCACACACAGCGATGTGATAATGACCCGGGTCGTCTGTTTTAGTGATGTTGGTCGAGGGATAAATATTGGCCCCAGGACCCCGGGGAGAACTCCCTCTGCTCTTCTTCCAATAGTGGCCCCGGGATCTTTTACATCCACCCGAGAGGGCAGACGGGGCCTCGGTTTAATGTCTCATCCCGAAATACAGCCCCTCCAACAGTGCGGGGCTCCCTCAGTACTGCCCCTCCGACAGTGCGGGGCTCCCTCAGTACTGCCCCTCCGACAGTGCGGGGCTCCCTCAGTACCGCCCCTCCGACAGTGCGGCCCTCCCTCAGTACCGCCCCTCCGACAGTGCGGCCCTCCCTCAGTACCGCCCCTCCGACAGTGCGGCGCTCCCTCAGTACCGCCCCTCCGACAGTGCGGCCCTCCCTCAGTACCGCCCCTCCGACAGTGCGGCGCTCCCTCAGTACCGCCCCTCTGACAGTGCGGCGCTCCCTCAGTACCGCCCCTCTGACAGTGCTACTGCCCCTCCGACAGTGCGGCGCTCCCTCAGTACTGCCCCTCCGACAGTACGGCGCTCCCTCAGTACCGCCCCTCCGACAGTGCGGCGCTCCCTCAGTACTGCCCCTCCGACAGTACGGCGCTCCCTCAGTACCGCCCCTCCGACAGTGCGGCACTCCCTCAGTACTGCCCCTCCGACAGTGCGGCACTCCCTCAGTACTGCCCCTCCGACAGTGCGGCGCTCCCTCAGTACTGCCCCTCCGACAGTACGGCGCTCCCTCAGTACCGCCCCTCCGACAGTGCGGCACTCCCTCAGTACTGCCCCTCCGACAGTGCGGCACTCCCTCAGTACTGCCCCTCCGACAGTGCGGCGCTCCCTCAGTACTGCCCCTCCGACAGTGCGGCACTCCCTCAGTACTGCCCCTCCGACAGTGCGGCGCTCCCTCAGTACTGCCCCTCCGACAGTGCGGCACTCCCTCAGTACTGCCCCTCCGACAGTGCGGCACTCCCTCAGTACTGCCCCTCCGACAGTGCGGCGCTTCCTCAGTACCGCCCCTCCGACAGTGCGGCACTCCCTCAGTACTTCCCTCGCACACGACACCCACATTGGGTGGTAGGTGGAGCTTGGTTGACATTTTTCTCATTTCTTCCAACCCCCCCTCCCCCTTCCCCTCCCCCACTGACTCCCTGAGGCAGTTAAGCTCCAGATGACCGTGGTTACCCACGATGCATCACCCGGTCAAAGAGTCCTGGCTGACCAGTGAGTCTCGGCCCCCTGTCTCTGGGGCTTTTTGTGGAGGGGTGGTCTCGGGAACACCTCTTCCCCTCCGTTTCCCTCGCACCTCGCCACCCTTGGACTTGGTCAGCAACCAAATCCATAACCCGCCCAACACCAAACCCTTTTCTGACTCACAGGCGACAAGAGCAGGTCAGAGGCTGGGTATTCTGCGGCCAGTGTCTCTCCTCCCGACTCCCCAAAGCCTCTCCACCATCGACAAGCCACAAGTCAGGTGTGTGATGGAACGGATCCATCGCAGACCCAATCCTCGCCGGACCGGGGTCAAACAGGGCTGTGTCATCGCCCCAACCCTCGTCTCAATCTCCCTCGCTGCCTTGCTCCACCTCACAGTCAACAAGCTCCCCGCTGGAGTGGAACTAAACTACAGAACCAGTGGGAAGCTGTTTAACCTTCGCTGTCTCCAGGCCAGGTCCAAGACCACCCCGACCTCTGTCGTTGAGCTACAGTACACGGACGATGCCTGCGTCTGCTCACACACACAGAGGCTGAACTCCAGGACACAGTCGATGTATTTACTGAGGTGTACGAGAGCATGGGCCTTATGCTAAACATCCGTAAGACAAAGGTCCTCCCCCAGCCTGTCCTCACCGCCCAGCACTGCCCCCCAGTCATCAAGATCCACGGCCCGGCCCTGGACAACGTGGACCATTTCCCATACCTCGGGAGCCTCCTATCAACCAGGGCAGGCATCGTCGAGATCCAACCCCGCCTCCAGTGCACCAGTGCAGCCTTCGGTCGCCTGAGGAAAAGTGTGTTTGAAGACCGGGCCCTCAAATCCACCACCCAGCTCATGGTCTACAGGGCTGTAGTGATACCCGCCCTCCTGTATGGCTCAGAGACATGGACCATGTACAGTAGACACCTCACCCCCAGCTCATGGTCTACAGGGCTGTAGTGATACCCGCCCTCCTGTATGGCTCAGAGACACGGACCATGTACAGTAGGTACCTCACCCCCAGCTCATGGTCTACAGGGCTGTAGTGATACCCGCCCTCCTGTATGGCTCAGAGACATGGACCATGTACAGTAGACACCTCACCCCCAGCTCATGGTCTACAGGGCTGTAGTGATACCCGCCCTCCTGTATGGCTCAGAGACATGGACCATGTACAGTAGACACCTCAAGTCGCTGGAGAAATACCACCGACGCTGTCTCCGCAAGATCCTGCAAATCCCCCGGGAGGACAGATGCACCAACGTTAGCGTCCTCGACCAGGCCCAACATCTCCAGCATTGAAGCACTGACCACACTCGACCAGCTCCGCTGGGCAGGGCCACATTGTCCGCATGTCCCCCCGACACGAGACTCCCCAAAGCAAGCGCTCTACTCGGAACTCCTTCACGGGCAAACGGGCCAAAGGTGGGCAGAGGAAACGTTACAAGGGACCACCCTCAAAGCCTCCCTGATAAAGTGCAACATCCCCACCGACACCTGGGAGTCCCTGGGCCCAAAGACCAGTCCGCCCTAAGTGGAGGGAGTGCATCCGGGAGGGCGCTGAGCACCTCGAGTCTCGTCGCTGAGAGCGTGCAGAAACCAAGCGCAGGCAGCGGAAGGAGTGTGCGGCAAACCAGTCCCACCCTCCCCTTCCCTCAACCACTGTTTGTCCCACCCTCCCCTTCCCTCAACCACTGTCTGTCCCACCTGTGACAGGGACTGTGGCTCTCATATTGGGCTGTTCAGCCACCGAAGGACTCATTGTTAGAGTGGAAGCAAGTCTTCCTCGATTCCGAGGGACTGCCTACGATGATGGTGAGGGAACACTCCCCACTTGCCGGATGGTGCAGCTCCAACAAACACTCGAGAAGCTCGACACCATCCAGGACAAAGCAGCCGCTCGATGGGCCACGCTCCCACCACCTCCAACACTCACTCCCTCCACCACCTCCAACACTCACTCCCTCCACCACCTCCAACACTCACTCACCTCCACCACCTCCAACACTCACTCCCTCCACCACCTCCAACACTCACTCCCTCCACCACCTTCAACACTCACTCCCTCCACCGCCTCCAACACTCACTCCCTCCACCGCCTCCAATACTCACTCCCTCCACCACCTCCAACACTCACTCCCTCCACCACCTTCAACACTCACTCCCTCCACCACCTCCAACACTCACTCCCTCCACCACCTCCAACACTCACTCCCTCCACCACCTCCAACACTCACTCCCTCCACCACCTCCAACACTCACTCCCTCCACCACCTTCAACACTCACTCCCTCCACCACCTCCAACACTCACTCCCTCCACCACCTTCAACACTCACTCCCTCCACCACCTCCAACACTCACTCACTCCACCACCTCCAACACTCACTCCCTCCACCACCTCCAACACTCACTCCCTCCACCACCTCCAACACTCACTCTCTCCACCACCTCCAACACTCACTCCCTCCATCACCTCCAACACTCACTCCCTCCACCACCTTCAACACTCACTCCCTCCACCACCTCCAACACTCACTCCCTCCACCACCTTCAACACTCACTCCCCTCCACCACCTCCAACACTCACTCCCTCACCACCTCCAAAACTCACTCCCTCCACCACCTCCAACACTCACTCCCTCCACCACCTCCAACACTCACTCCCTCCACCACCTCCAACACTCACTCCCTCACCACCTCCAACACTCACTCCCTCCACCACCTCCAACACTCACTCCCTCCACCACCTTCAACACTCACTCCCTCCACCACCTTCAACACTCACTCCCTCCACCACCTCAACACTCACTCCCTCCACCACCTCCAACACTCACTCCTCCTCCACGCCTCAACACTCACTCCCTCCACCACCTCCAACACTCACTCCCTCCACCACCTCCAACACTCACTCCCTCCACCACCTTCAACACTCACTCCCTCCACCACCTCCAACACTCACTCCCTCCACCACCGGCGCACCGTGGCTGCAGTGTGCACCGTCCACAAGATGCACCGCGGCAACTCGCCAAGGCTTCTTCGGCAGCACCTCCCAAACCCGCGACCTCTACCACCTAGAAGGTCAAGGGCAGCAGGTCCATGGGAACCCACCCCCTCCACGTTCCCCTCCCAGTCACACACCATCCCTCGACTTGGAAATATATCGGCCGTTCCTCCATCGTCGCTGGGTCCCAATCCCTGGAACTCCCTCCCTAACAGCACTGTGGGAGCACCTTCACCACACGGACTGCAGCGGTTCAAGAAGGGGGCTCACCACCACCTTCTCAAGGGGCGACTAGGACGGGCAATAAACGCCGGCCTTGGCCAGCGACGCCCACAGGTAGAGAATGAATTTATAAAAAGTATAACTTCTACCCAGACCCCAATTCGGCCCCTCCACCTAACCCTGCCCCGCCCCTCACTGTCCCTCCCCAGCCCTCCGCTGTCCCCTCCCCTCCCCTCCCCTCACCCTTCCCTCCCCCCTCCCCTCCCCCTCCCCCCCATGCCCATCCCCTCGCCCTTCCCCCCCTCCCGTCCCCCTCCTCCTCCTCCTCCTCCTCCTCCCCCTCCCCTCGCCCCTCCCGTCCCCCTCCTCCTCCCCCCCCTCGCCCCTCCCGTCCCCCTCCTCCTCCCCCCTCCCCTCGCCCCTCCCGTCCCCCTCCTCTCTCCCCTCCTCCCCCCTCCCCTCGCCCCTCCCGTCCCCCTCCTCCTCCTCCCTCCTCCTCCCCCCTCCCTCTCGCCCCTCCCGTCCCCCTCCTCCTCCTCCTCCTCCTCCCCCCTCCCCTCGCCCCTCCCGTCCCCCTCCTCCTCCCCCCCTCGCCTCTCTCCCGTCCTCCTCCTCCTCCCCCCCCTCGCCCTTCCCGCCCTCCCGTCCCCCTCCTCCTCCCCTCCTCCCCCCTCGCCCCTCCCCTCCCTCGCCCCTCCCCCGCCTACCTGCGTTGTTGATGAGGACGTCGATGTGCCTCTCTTTCTCGGCCATCTCCTTGGTGAAGTTGTGGATGGAGCTCAGCGAGCCCAGGTCCAGTTTGTACACCACAATGCTGTCGGTGCAAACACTCGCCCTCAGCTCCTCCGCCACCAGCTCACTCTTCTCCACGTCCCGGCTCGCCATGATCACCCGCGCCCCTGGGGGGGGGCACAGGGGGGCCGTCAGTGGTGGTGGGCGAGGGGGGAGGGGGAGGGAGGGGGAGGGAGAGAGGGGGAGAGGGAGAGAGAGGGGGCGGAGGGAGAGAGGGGGAGGGAGAGAGGGGAGAGGGGGCGGAGGGAGAGAGGGGAGGGAGAGAGAGGGAGGGAGAGAGGGGAGGGAGAGGGAGAGAGGGGGCGGAGGGAGAGAGGGGGAGGGAGAGAGGGGGAGGGAGAGAGGGGAGGGAGAGAGGGGGCGGGAGAGAGGGGGAGGGAGAGAGGGGGCGGGAGAGAGGGGGAGGGAGAGAGGGAGAGAGGGGAGAGGGAGAGCGGGAGAGAGGGGGCGGAGGGAGAGAGGGGGAGGGAGAGAGGGAGAGAGAGGGGCGGAGGGAGAGAAGGGGAGGGAGAGAGGGGGAGGGAGAGAGGGGAGGGAGAGAGGGAGAGAGGGGGAGGGAGAGAGGGAGAGAGAGGGGGCGGAGGGAGAGAGGGGAGGGAGAGGAGGAGGGAGAGAGGAGGGGCGGAGGAGAGAGAGGAGAGAGGGGGAGGGAGAGCGGGAGAGAGGGGGCGGAGGGAGAGAGGGGGAGGGAGAGAGGGAGAGAGAGGGGGCGGAGGGAGAGAAGGGGAGGGGGAGGGAGAGAGAGAGGGAGGGAGAGGGAGGTGCACGGTGGGGCGGGGGAGGGGCCAGTGCCCGTACCTCTCTGGGCGAGCTCCCGCGCCGTCTCCCGTCCGATCCCGCTGTTGGCGCCGGTGATGATCACTGTCTTCCCGTCCATCCTGGCCGGGCAGCGGCAAACTCCGCCTGCCAGCCAGCTCCGGATCAGCAGGAAGCTCGAGCCTTGGGAACCAAACAGTATCGTCACTGGGGCACCGAGCTCCCGTAATCCGTAATCCCGTAATCCCGTAATCCCGGCCAAACACCTCCCCACCTTGGGGCCAGTACTGAGGGATCGCTGCACTGTCGGAGGGGCAGTACTGAGGGAGCGCCGCACTGTCGGAGGGGCAGTACTGAGGGAGCGCCGCACTGTCGGAGGGGCAGTACTGAGGGAGCCCCGCACTGTCGGAGGGGCAGTACTGAGGG